>NC_135641.1:14172096-14424596 GCF_053574225.1 Canis aureus | reverse complement strand
CCTGACAGACCTGCTGCCTGGGCCAGGTCCCAGAGGAGATTGTTAGAGGATCTCGAGAGTGCCTTGAATTGCCACTTGAGAAATCGACATCTTTCCCACCGTACCTGGAGCCTAGGTGAAGCAGCCCTTGAATGCCAGTAGGTCTGCCCTGTGTATGTTCTCGAAATAAAAAGAAAAAAAATTGAGCTTTTATTTTTAGCAAACTCAGTATTTGAAAGCATGGAATGCCAAGTTTTTATTTTTCTTTGAAAATGCACTTTTCCCCATGCCCTGCTCATGCCTACACCGATGAAACTGGTGTGATTTATCCTAACAATTTTTATGACTATTCTGATGTGAGTCCTGATGTTGGCATTGGTGGCAGGAGTGCCCATGGGTACGTGTGTTGTCGCAGTTTATGTGTGTGTTTCCTAGGGGATTATTAGACTCTGTTCGTGTATAGATCCAGACAGTGTTGGGCTGTTATGAGGGAGTCAATGGTAGCAAGTGAACAATACTTACTGCGAGGTCTTTCACTTCCAATAGCTTTCTCCAGAGGTGGATGGAAAGATCCAGAGAAAGAGAGAGAGAGAGAGTACACTAAAAAATAAGAAAGAAAATTAGGAATGCACTTAAACACAAGTATAGTAAGTGTATTAAGAATACACATAAATAGGAGACCAAAAGTTAATTGTATTCAGATCGTTTTTCATGACTATTTTACCTTGGTTTTGGAATTTGGGCTTTGATTTTGCTTTGAAGTAAGCTGGACAACATTGCTTCTAGGACTTCACACCTTCGGGAGATTTGAAAGTCAAATTGGAAAACAGAAAACCAGGGGATGGAATCACAGATAATGGAGGGAAGGTATGACTCTGAGAAGGCAGTGCCGTGGATGTGACTCTGCTCCAGGCCCACAGGCCCGTGCCACCTCCCACCGCCTCTCCTCTCCCTGCCGCCTGCCCAGGTGGGCCTGTGCAGGTGACCAGCACGCGGGAGCACCTGCGGCAACCCGTGCAGTCTCCCCTTGACCCCCGCGCTTGCTCTTGCCCACCCGGCCTGCAGCTCCTTCTAGCGTCTGTCCACACTGGCGGCTCGAGGATGTCCCTGGGTCCACTCCGCCTGGCGGGGCCCCTTCTCCTTGCCATCCCATGGCCACTTGCTCAGCACCACCCTCGTAGAAACAGACTTATGGTATTGTTTTCTTCTGGTGGGAAAAAGCATGAGCTCTTCTTTGCCAGAAGTAATCAAGTAAGAAAAGGCAAAGTGAAAAAAAATGAAAAACATACCCATGATCCCTCACTCAGAAATAACCACCGCTGGCGTTTTCACGGAGAGCCTCCCGTGATACACACCTTTGCGTGTGTGTGTTCCCGTGAGCTTATTTTCCTGCAGGGAAGAAGCACAGCTTTCCAGATTTGTACCTCGCCTAACCCCTAGCACGTAGTCTGTGTAGGGTGAGCACTCGGGAGATAACTTGCAAGTAAATGAACAAAAAAGTAGATGTAAACTTTCACTTTATTTCCTACATAGTGGCGTTTTAATTGCCTAGTAATAAAAAGAGCAGTTATTTGGTGCATGTCATGCCAGGTAATTAATTAGACTAGCGTTCCTCTGGACTTTGCAGCTGTGGTTAGCTTGCTGCGAGCCCAAGAAGGGAGGACGCTCTAGTTTGCGCCCCTAATTGATGGCTTCATTTCTTAAACTACAGATCGCAAACAAGACTTCTAAAGCATTTCATACATGATCCCGTGACCAAAACCTACTGTTTAAAAAATTTTGTGTACCTTCATTTTTCTGCTCAGCTCTTAAACCTGATCAGGAAATGTTTCCTTGATAACTGGGTGAAGGCAAAAGAGTACATTTGCCATTTAAACCTGGATGCTGAATATTGGCTGCTTGGCCCTCGGAAGGTCCTTTGCTGAATATGTTTTCATAACTTAAAACGGGAGGCAGGGGAGACTGTCATCTTGAGCCCAATCATCACCAGGCGCGGCAGGCCCCTCCTGACTTTACTGGCATGGTGCTGTGGCCAATGCAATTCGCCGTAGAAATCATTTACACGGTAATTTGGAAAAATTTGGAAAAGAGAGAGAAAGGTTTCCTTCTTCCCGCCAAGGTCTTCTCTTCCTCCCACACGGAGTGAGGATGCAGGGCTGCTATTCTTATTACCACTTAAAATAATTGGATATGGCCTTTTCAGTTTCCTCAACCCCGGGGCAAACTCAGAGCGACTGGGAACGCGGTGCGGCTCGGCCAAGTGTCCCCGGGCAGCTCATCGGGGCCTCTGGGCACGCTGCCGCCTTCCTAAAAATAAGGGTGCATCTTCGCTTCATTAAAAATACATGCAGCCACACGCTGTGCTTGACTTTGGCTCTCCTGTCCCTTTCCACCGCCGCTCAGCCCCACTCCCTGGCCCTCCGAGGACTTTGCTGTTAAAAAACAAAACAAAAACAAAACAAAACAAAAAAATGCATCTCCACTCTTCTCTGAATTTAAGCTGGTTTCCTGAAATCACCTAAAAATTGCATGTCGACTTCACGAGGAGTAATAAAATTTTGAACTTGGTTTGGGGTCATGACGCTGCTGCGAGAGCTCCACCCTCACTGCTGCAGGTGGGGGTCCGTGGACTGGGGGCACGTTCCCTGGACTCGAGCACCAAGCTTCAAAGTCAAGCCTGCCTACTTAGCAGGGACCCAACGCCAAGCAACAGACTGTGTGTCTTCGGAAAATAATTGTGAATTTACAGGCCGGTTTGGTAATCCTGGGTTAGAGATTTTCTTTCGTGAGAGCCAGATTATTAACGGACCGAGAATACTTCCTTAATGTGCACTGGACGCAGGAGAAGGGACTAGTGCCTGGGAAGAGAGACGGACTTTGAGGCTGCAGCAGGTGCATGTCTGAGGGCCGCTCCGGCTTTGCTCCTGGATGCAGTGGGGGGGACCTTCCTCTGCTGTCCATTTGCCCCCCGCCCTGCGCCCCGACCCATTTCCAAAGACAGACAGACAGCATGGGGAGCTTTGTAAACAAATTCCACACCCCTGAAGGAAGCCCTTTCTGGCGGCCCATTGATACCAGTGTTTATTCACGAAAACTCCTGAAGCGTGGCAAGCATGAAAACATGGTATTAAATGTGGAAACTTCCATTTTCATCTCATTAAGAGGGCATGGATGGAATACTAATTGTAAAAGTCAAGCACAATAAAAACGGCTGCTCCGGATCGCCCAATTCCACCTGCTTCGCTTTGGCCGCCTTCACAGACATAGTAGGTGCTGAGTGAACCGCCGCTCCTCGGTGACCTGTGTTCATTCCTGCTCTTCGAGGCACCCCGAAGTGACAGGAGGTGGCTTCCAGGCCGCTGTCCCAAGATCTTCGTCACCAGACTCCGGGGCAGTTTATTTTCCTTCTGCATGCTGCTCATTTTTAAGTTGACGATTTCATTTAATTTGAATTTTTAAATGCTTGTGGTTCTGAAGACGGAATTCCTTTCTCTCTAAAGCCGAAGGAAACAGTTGCAGGGGACATTATTGGGCGAACGCATGCTAGAAGTGACATAAGTGAGCGTGTCTGGGTGCAGGCTCTGGACGTTTCTGGGGGATGCCTGGCTCTCTCATTGAGGCCGGCAGGGTCGCTGAGGTCACTGGGAACGCTGTCCCAAGCACTGCCACCCCGGGCCCAGCTCCATCCCCGGCTCCAGGTCCTGTCAGAGCTCCACAGCGGGCCCCGACTCCCACTGCGGTGGCTGCACAAGTCCCCTGGGAGCAGACGCGGCCCCGAAGGGTGCTCTGCTGTCCCCCCTTCTCTGCGCAGCCCCCGCCCCCAGCACCGTGTCATGCTTAAACTGAAAACAGAAGATCAAAAGCTTACATACAATGTTAGTGAACGGGCTCTCAGGTCCAGGAAACTCTGTTTATTATTTTAAGAAAACTGAGCTAATTTCTCTAAAGCAGGGCAGACAGGCGTCGCCTCCCCCTCCGGATGAAGTGTGTGGTTTGGTGTGGCAGGCTGGCGCTTGTCGTCGGGGAACGGCAACGTTGGGCTTTTAGCCACACTGATGTCTTTGTAAAGGTGCTACATGCGGTCTGTCTGTCAGACAAATACCCCAACAAGTACAGGTATTTATCAAATTACCTTTAAACTTGCAGGTTTGAGGGGCCTTTTCAGCCAGACGTGGGAAGGCATGCTTGGCTCATTCACACAGAAATCACTTAATGATAGTTAATATCGCCCTATAATCTCCGCAGCTCCCAGGTAATTGCAACGTTTTGAAGTCTGTCTGCACCCCTGGAGGACGGCGGATCCTTGCGTCTTAAGCGCGATTCAGGTGGTCCTTGTGCTCCCAGGGAAGCGGGGTCAGTGGGGAGCGCTGGCCTGCAGCAGCAGGGCCAGGGCGCTCCCTCCGGGGGGCCTCCTTGGTTTCTCCTCCCAGCACCTGCTCCCACTTTGCCTGCGGAGGACAGTCTCTGCAAAAGGCCTGAAAAGGGGAAAGGGCTGCCTCCCAAAGGAAAGGACATTTAAAACCAGACCAAACCTCAGATTTTTGAAGAATCATACGATTCAGCACGGGCTTGGCTGGAAATGCCAATAAAATTGTGAAAAACATCCAGCACCCTCGGCCGTGGGAGAGTGTGAGAAGGCCAGCGAGGGGTGGGGGTGGGGGGGCTGGGTGCCCCGAGGGCCAAGGGCTTCATCCTTTTGGTGAACCAGAGTCTCCCTCAGTGGCCTTCCTTCCCCCGGAGCTGGCCTGCCTCTGGTCCTACGGGGGGACGCAGGTTCTGTTCCAAGTGTTCATCACCCCAACTCATCCAGATTAGATCTCCCTTCTGGGCCAAATAAATGAACACACACAGAAACTACTGATTTAAACATTTTAGGGACACCTGAGTGGCTCAGTGGTTGAGTGTCTGACTTTGGCCCAGGGCATGACCCTGGGGTCCTGGGATCGAGTCCCACATCAGACTCCCTGCATGGAGCCTGCTTCTCCCTCTTCCTGTGTCTCTCTCTGCCTCTCTCTCTCTCTCTCTCTCTCTCTCTCTCTGTGTGTGTGTCTCACGAATAAATAAATAAAATTCTTAAAAAAATAAACATTTTAAATCATGTTTCCTCTATTTCGCTTCTACAGGAATAGACTGAGTGGCCAATATTGTCTTGGAATGCATGAACTGAATGTTCCCGACCAAATTCATAAAATTGTCAACAAAGCAAGAGACTCAACACTCACTTAGCTTTTCTCTACCTTTTGTAGATTGATTTGATATTTATACGCAATCATTTATTTTTCAATGTGATTGAAAATGTGGGTCTATGCATATCTACAAAGAACATCAAAGTATTTGCATAAAGCTGGCGGCAACTTGACCTGTCGGATGCTGTAGCCCAGATAACTGGGGGAAGCAATTTTAACCACGAATATGAAGGGGTGGTGGCTAAGATTATGATAGAAGCCTTAATGTGTTGAATATTTTATTTGCTTTTTGAAGCAAAACACTATGTAATTTTTAAAAGTGTGAACATATTTTTCTCAGAAGGCACATGGCTTAAGGGTTCCGCTGGTTTGGGAATTATCTTAATTAAAATTATTTATATGAGCTGCCATAAATTTATAAGTTTTTAGCTTTTCTTTAATTTTCTTTTGGGTGACGGGTGAATCATCTCTACGTACTTCAGCCGGATCCAGCAAGCCATTCACACGTGTAATGCAACATTTATTCTCATCCACATGTATTAGGCATTTGCCTTGTGTAAGAGGGTCTCATCTTTTCGGGAGGGTTGGGTTTTAACTCTTGAACATCTTGGCTTGTGACTGCCTCTGTCACAGCATTTTCCCAAGCATCCTCCATCAGATGGAAGACGACATTGAATGGAGAGCCTCCATTTATATATAGCTCCACCTTTTATTAGAAAATAATAGATATCAAACTATTGTGTGGATTCTTCCGCTCTGGAAGGTCTCGGTTGCTTCAGGTAGGAGTGTTTCTCCCTTACAGTCGCCCTGAGGATGACTACTGGAATCGATGGATTCGATAAACCTGTGCCCACTGCGCAGCCCGCAGAGGTGGTGGCCTATGTGAAGTCTCCCAGAAGTGCCTTGGGGCATCAATGACACCCATGCTATGGGCTGATTTGTGTCTTGTTTCCTTTTGTCTTGGAGATGACTGCCTGCACTTCAAAGGATGCTTTACATTCGAATCTCTTCTCCATGGCAAAAGCCAGTGTTAAAAGACAGGGATTACAATCAAAGTTCTGTAGTTAAGTGCCTGGGCTGCTCTGCACACGCTCCCCAACAGCTAATGACATACATGGACCTATCGGCGTTTTCGAGACACAGCACTTTTGGAGGTTCGCACGGGAAATCCACACACCTTATTTAAAGACTACATGCCTTTTATTTCCCTACCCGGAGAACCTCGAGGAAGCTAGGCTTCCCCAACAATGAGTCTCCCGAAATGCATAGCTGCTGCAGACTGCAGGACAGGACGAAGTTAACGCTGCGCACCACACGTGCTTGTTTTCCGGCCGAGCATCGAGACCACTTTCGGGATCCCCTTGAATCAGGGTTTTTATCAATTTCTGCACAAAATCTTTGAGGGGCGAGCACTTTCAAACCCTCTGGCCAGTGCCCAGATAAACAGATTAGGACAAGGATGAAGACGTTCAATGATTTCTGTGTTAGTGGAACGTGGCCCATCAGGCACTCAAGGTTGGGTCCTGTCACCTTCTGCTGACCGCCTCCAAAGTGTCAGCCTCCCCCCTCACAACCTACCTGCTGCCCCGCCTGCATCCCAGGGTTTTAATATCCACTTTCTATTTGTTGGTGGTGAGCATTCCTCTTTCAACCTTCTCTGCTTCCATAGCCACTTCCCAACAGTGTTTGTTAAAAAAACCCCTTTGTCACTTTTGCTAACAGGTGCTGTGTCCTGTACGGCGTGATGTCATAACAACTCGTGCAGGGATTCTGTGCATCCACCGGCACACGTTGTGCAGGACTCAAGCGTCCTTAGGGCTTGCCTTCATGCGTGCATGTGTGTCCGCACCTGTGTCTGCACGTATGTCCACATGTACACACCAAGGCTGGGCCTCAGATGATCCCGGTGGCTTTCGTTAAATCCTTGCTATCCTGTTCACTTGTTTGCCTTCAGGACGGATCTGAAGAATTCCCAGTCCTCTAGAGTTATGTCCTCACACTAATTTTCTCCAGAAATCACGGGGAAATTGGAAAAGTGGAGATGGAGGTGTCCTCATCACACTTGGCATTGTCTTTCCAGAGACCCATTCCGCTAGCACCGTGGTCATTTGTGATTTATTTTACTTTCTCGTGTGCTCCCCAGCTCAGTGACACAAAAGATGGCTTTGCTCAATCTTGAGCTTGGGTGCTCACGGCACGGGCTCCGTGACGGACCATTCTCAGCTGCTCCTCGTCCCCAGTAATTAGCCTGTGATGGCTGCTGCCTCTTGTGGCTTTGCCTGTGAGAGACATTTGACACAGCAGACATCAGAGGGATTTTTCAGGAGGCTCTTGTGGCGTCCGAATGGCTCTTAATTAACCACTTAGGTATCCTCCTTCACTCCCCTGCTCGGCACTTTCCAAATGGTAGGGGTTGCACTCTGGATCTAAACTCCGGGGGAAGCGTGCTATCAAAAGATCTTGTAAATGAAGGCTTGTGTAAATTATTTTTAATGATTCCCTCCTGGCACATCATTATGTTTGTAGCTACACACAGGCACTTCAGAGATGGCTCATCTTCCGCGAGGTCAGCTGCAGGACCACCGTAACTAGCTGCAGTCAGTAAATGGCTTATTAATTAGCGCAGTGATTTTACATTGCTAAGAGCTCTGATGTATGGAGCTGGAATTGTAATTGTGTAGAATCGAAATAATAAGCCATCTCCGGGCTCCTTATGCAAATTGGCATATTATAAAATCATTACCTATCTAAACACTGAGTTTTAATAAGAATTACAATGATGAATTTTATGATAATTGACACTCAAATTTTAATCTCTTGGATTTTTACCATTTTGGTCGTTAAAGTGTGTTTCTAATTAAATGTTGCTTAAAATGCAAAGGGTTGTTTAACAATTCTATCCTGTTCTTCTAGTTCAAATCAGGTTATTCTCTTTGGTCATAGGAAACAGGCCTTCTTAGGAATAGATCTGTGACATTATGTAACGCTTGTGCAGAAAGACGCTCAATCACCTCTTTTCTTAGGAGCGTGACGTGGGTGACGACAGAGTGTCAAGCGGGAGACAAAGAATGCTCACGGCGCTGGACTTGACTCCCACGGTGCGAGTGACAGTCGGTGAGGACGTGGAGGCGAGGGAAGCCGTGACATCTTTATGAGGGTTTGTGGATTTGGGGTGCAGATTGAATCTTTAAACAATTATGTCTTCAGTAACCGAACTGGTGTCTTCTGTCACCCACGTGGTACAATTTAGTTTTAACAGATTGATTTAAAATCACCAATATTGTGATTTATATTCTCACCAGATGACAAATGACTGGAATCAAGATTTTAAAAGTTTCCCCCTTTTTTTTTGCTGCAGAACCAACAGCGGGGGGAGCTGTCACTGGGTAGCATGAAGTGCACCTCACCGATGTGTCCGTGAACTTAGGGGCTTGCCACTCCACCACCCCGGCTAGAACCACCAAGATGTTTGCTGGGAGACAAACATAATTTGTGCATGAAGGAAACATTTTCTGTCTTTATGACACTGAATTTATCTTGAAGGACATAGGAAACGTGACATGTAGCCCAGTGGTTGGCTTGAGATATCTGAAAACAAACACTGGATTCAAAAACAAAATAAAACGAAGCAGGTTTTAGAAAACCGGTATTAAACTTTTTTGAAAGCAATAGGTGCACAATTAGGTCTTGATGGTTTTACCAACTCACTGGAGCATCAGTGAAGATTTTTTTAATGCAGGCGTTCTTGGTAATGCCCTGGTGAGACACCAAGGGCCTCGCTGGAAGGATGATTTGTCCTGGTCCTGCCTCTTGAGGACTGGACGCTGGACTGTGCCAGGTGTCCTGTAATCCTGGCACAGGGAGCCTTGGGAGCCCTGGGGGTCCTGTCGTGAGTGGGAGCATCATCCATGGACAGCTCAGACTGTGGCCAGGAGAGCTGGGGACCGAAGCCTGGGGCAGAGTTAGATAGGGCTGGGGCTGGGCTTTCATCTCTTCTCTACCCCGCAAAAGAGGCCATACCTGTACCCATTCCCTGTGCCTGGAGCTGCTTTTGGGGGTCTCTCCTCCAGGAACTCCCAAGGCACTCAATTGGCCTGAGTGAAGGCTGGAGGCTGCTCGGTCTCCAGTCCAGGTAGTGTCCAGGTAGTGCACCTGCCTTCAAGTTTGGAGTAAGAAATTCTAAATGCAAATAGCAAAGCTGCAGCCTTCCCTCCCCTTTCCTTCAGCCCTTTGGCCCTTACGCCCACACCTGGGCTTATCTCAGGAATGGCACTTGCTGTATGCCCCCAAAGGTGCACCTGTGCCTGGCACGGGCCCTGCAGGCCATGTGCACCATGACAACTCACACGTCCACGCACAGCAGGGCCTCGGTGACAATCCGTTTCCCTGAAATCCTGTGTCCTGTGCTTTGTGGCTTGCCCAGATTGTTGGCTTCCAAGTCCAGCTCCTTCCGTGGCTGCCTCGACGTCTTCAATCTGGAAACATAACCCAGCCTCCCATTGCCTGACATTCGGACCTTCCACCTTGCCTCACACTGTTTTGCTGTAGGGGAGAGGTGGGCACCAAAGCATGATGTCCGTCCTGCGGCTCCTGGGTGCTGGAGGTGTCCGTGCATCTCACAAGCCCTCTACGGGGCAGCCAGCCTTTGCCTGCATCCTGGGGGCTCCAGAACCTTCAGTTAGAAGCTGAGGGTCTTGCTCTCAGGGCAGGGCAGGGCAGGGCCGGGCAGAGTGAGTTGGGTGCGGCCAGCTTGCCCCCTGCCTCTCCATGCTTTCGTCAGAGGCAAATCCGCATGACCGTGGGCCTGCTCTGAGTGCAAGCATGGCCCTGTGGCCATGATCCCCTTGGAGCTGCTCTTCCCACCTCAGCCTGTGCACAGCGGGGCAGCCGTGGGAAGATCGCGTTCTGGGCACAGAACCCCAGCTAGGGCCACAGTCCCCTGCACCCCCCATTCTTCCCTCTCCCCGGATCCCCTGGCTCCTCCATCTCCAGTCTGGCCAACTTCAGTAGATAACCCCTTCCTGGAAAAAACACAAAGCCTATGAGATGTGTTATGGCAGAAACACAGGACTTGACTAAGTGTGGTTTAAGCTGAACAGATGTCAGTCTCAGGCAGCGGGACGGCGGCTGCCCAGATGGCACAGCAGCTTCCTGACACTCACAGCCCCGACTGCCAGCCCCCTGGCCTCCTCCACCCTGTCTGCACCCCTCTGTCCTCTTCCCCCACCGCCTTCCCCTCCTCCAGCCCTCTCCTCCACTGTCAGAACCCCCCGGGGCACCCTCCTCAACCCTGCCGCCTGGTGCCCAGCTGAGGGGATGCTGCACCTGACTTCCCACCTGTGTTTGTGTCCCAGCATTGCTTGGCTTGTAGGCGCACCCCTCCCGTCCCTGCCTTATGCCCACACGGTGCTCCCTCTGTGTTGGGTCCACACGTCCTTCTGATACAGACCGCAGTCTGTATCCCACTCTCATCCACAACAACCTCAGCTAAACTCAGCGGATCACCTCCCTGCACAAGGTCACATTCAGAGGTTCTGCGATGTGAATTTGGGGGAAGGGGCATGATTGAACCAGGTACACCACCCGTTTGAGGACAGGAGGGCAGGGGACCGTCCAGCCAGCTCCCTCTTCTTTGTCCTTTTGTGGGGAAACCAAAGGCCTTTGCAGAAGCCTACCCCAATGCATGCTCATTTCTTTCTCTTATTAATCAAAACGGTTTCATGGAACGAGGTGCTCTTTGTATTCTGTGTCCGCAGATCCTTGAGATGCTGCTTCTGTCGGGGCAAAGAAATGGCCCCAGCAAGAGTGTATGTTTAGCTTAGCAGGTGTAGGATTCCTGGTAATGAGCCGGCCCACATGGTTACAGACGTTGTGATGTCCCCTGATCTGCCTCCAGCCAGAACCCGGAAGTGGAGGGAGCAGGTCCGGTCAGGGTCCGAGAGCAGGAGACCCATGGTCCCAGCTCACAGTCAGACAGTGGGGAGGGGAGTTCCTCCTCCACCTTCATCCTACTTGGCCCTAGAGGATGGGGAGACACCTGCATCTACCTCAGAGCCCCCCCCATCCAAATGCTAATCTCATCCAGAACTCTTAGACCCAGGGGTGAGATCCTCTCAGAGTTCTGCACCCCTGAACCAACTCCAGACGAGCCCTGCCCCTCCTGGTCTCTGGTGGGCACAGGGAAGACAGAGCGGGCTGCTCAGGGGGGGCTTGGTAGGTGCAGATGGGAGTGGGGTGGCCACGGCTGGGTGAGGTGACCCCGGCTGCCCCCAGCACTGGGACCCCGCCCCGGGGCCTATGGTCCTCATACGGTCTCCACTAATCCAACCTCAGCAATCCCTCCTAGCCTCTCCCTTCCATATTTCTAATTCCTGGCTGGCGTTTCCTGCAGTCCCTCTGCCTCCTGGCCGTGCCTTCTTCCTAATGCGATTCTGGCTCATGAACATGTAGTTGCTAATGCACATCACACTGGTGTCTGCACACCTGATCCAACTGCTGAGTGGTAAGTGCTATCAGCACAATACTGTGATAGTGGAGACTGGTGTCTGCTTCTGATTTTGTAGGCAGATAAACAGATCCCCAGGATTGTCCTCTATGATGACAGCACGCTTCCAACAGTCTCTCAGTAAGGGATCACATCTGAGTCACCTCCTAGGAGCCCATCATCGGGGAAAGACAGCGTTCTGCTGCTAACTCATCAGCATTAAGAATACGGCTCCATCTTATTGCAATTCAGCTTTAAATCTGTGATAGGATTTACAGGTGACAGAGCAGGGGAGTTGACGATGTCAGCTGCCCCTCAGTGACGTCCTCTCTCAATGCTGGGGTGCCGGCAGGTCACAGGAGGCTACACTCTCCAGCTTCCTTTGCAGCTAGACGGGGATGCCTGTTGGTGACATAAGGGAGCCATGGAGACATAAGGGTTTATATTCATGAGCTTCTGCAAAGCTGCCTCAAGGAGCTGCCCTCCTTCCTGCCACCATGGGAGGGCCAGGGCCAGCCATGGACCAGGAGGTAACCAGGGCGCAGAGGGTGCAGCCCACGTGAGGGTGCAGGGCAGACCCACCCCAGGCAGTTCCAGGCACCAGCGATGCCTTGGGGCCCTCGTGTCAGACCCCAACTCATCCGTCTAGTGGAAACACTATTTACAGGTTTCCTTGTTCTTGCTGCCGGCAACAGGAGGAAATTTCGAGCTGGAACAGCTCCTTCCCCACATCTTTACCTGAACCTCAGAGTCTAGCATATCTGGGAGTTGCACTGGCCTCATGTTTTCACAAATATTCCCTTAAATGGCCTTCCCGAGCCCCTTTGTCCCTACAAGGTGTGCACGGGATGTGGAGGGAGGAAGGAGCGGGATACCTTTCTCCTCTCGTCTGTCAGCAGACTCACAGTTTTCCATGCAGAGTGTGGACCCGAGCCCAAGCCCCAGGGGCTGGCACTGCCTCCTGGAGTCATTGGAGAGCAAGGGGCACAGGCGTGTCCAGGCAGGTTCTGTGTCCGGCAGCAGCTGTCTGTCCACTGGGGGCCAGGCAGATGGCCTGCTGGGGTGTGGCAAAGAGGCTTCCTTCTCGTGGGCTGAATTGCTGCAGGAGTGAGGTCAGGTGGGGTCTGCTGGGTCTCCACGAGGGCAGATCAACCTGGCCAGGAGAACCGAACCCTGGATGGGAAGTGTCCCCATGGCATCATTTCAGCTCCTGAATCCAACGTGCCTGGAGCCAGCCTAGTCTTGTACCTTCTAGTTACATGAAGCAATAAATATCTCATCCTTGAAACCAGCCTGTGTTGACTTTTCTTTTTCTTTTTATTCATTCACAGGGATTCTGATAACAAGGGGCAACCCAAGAATGGAAGCTCTTGGGGTCAGACCATGAGGTTGGGAGTTGCACCTGATTTGAACAGTTTCCCCAGGACCTAGCACAGTGTCTGGGTTTTAGTCACTGTAGTGGCCCAGAAAGCAGCCCCCAAAGGCATCCATATCCAAATCCCTGGGAACTAACAATGAACGCAAGCCGGGGCAGCCACCATGGACAATAGTGTGGAGGGTCCCCGACCTTGAAAACAGAGCTACCCTGTGACCCACGAGTCCCAAGTGGTGGGAACACACCTGCAGGATATGAAATCGCTGGCTTGAGCTTCTGCACGCACATAGCCACTGTAGCATTATTCGCAATAGCCGGGACATGGAAACCACCCAAGAGAATAAAGGAAATGTCATAAACACACACACGAACACATGTACACACACGTGCACATGCACACAACACACACACACAGAGGAACATTATTCAGCCACAAGAAAGAAAGAAATCCCATTGCCACAACGTGGGTGGACCTCAAGGGCCTTTCGCTGCACGAGGTAAGTCAGCTAGAGAAACACAAATACCGAATGTCTCACTCGGTTGGTAGGATCCAAAAACATCCAACTCTGAAACAGAGAGCGGATTGACGGACCTGGGGAGGCGAGGAGATGTGGGCCAAAGGGTACGGACTCCTGGTTACATACAGATGAGCCCGGGGATCCGCGTTGGGCATGGTGGCCCTAGGTGATGGTACACCGGAAATTTGCTATGCGAGTAGAGCTTTACCGTCCTCATGAAAATTACAGCAACGAGGAGATGACTGCGTGAGGTGAGGGGCTGCTGAGGACGTCGTCGTGGCAAACATTTCACCTTGTGTAGCGAATCTCCACACTGCACACCTTGAACTCAACAAAGTCCCCCATTAATTTTATACCAATAAGGCTGGGAAATAAAAAGGGGCCGCTGTCCCAGGACACCCCTGCCCGTCAGCTGGACTGCAGCGTCTGTCTCTAGAAGTTTCTGCCAGTGCTTACTGAACACCTAACTAGAGTATGTCCAAGGCGTGTACTCCCCAAATAACCCATCAGCTCCTTTGCTCAAGTCTGGATCTTCTCTATCCTCCCCATGGTGAACGGCATCGCCATGCTGCTTCTTGGGAGGGGACCCGTGTCCTCATGGACCTGTCTCTGTTTCTCTCCTGCACAGAAGCCAGCCTCTGGCCTGGCCCCGCTCTAGCGTCCATCATGTCTCCTGACCTGTTTCCTCCCGGTGTCTCCCTGGCCCTCACGTTGGTCACCTTAGTCTGTCACCTGGGTGATGGTGCAGGGCTCCTAACCAACGACCCTTCATACACGCTCCTTCTGCAGCTGGGTTAAGTCACCCCCTTCTGAACACCTTCCATGAAGACACAGGACCGCCATCCGGGCCCTCATCCTGGCCCCTCCCTGCCATCGGTCAGCCTGACTCCTGTCCGCCCTCGGGGCTCAGTGCTCCCGGTCCCCTGGCTTCTGTTTGCTTCCTCCTGCCCTCAGCATCGTGGTCCCCGCTCCTCCTTCGGACCTCTCTTCCTTTCCTCATGAAGCCGTCCCCAGTTCCCAGACGGGGACAGACGTCCCCAGCAAGGCTTCCATCGTGACACTGCATGTTCCGCGGGATTCTGGAAGCCATGTAAGATCACGCATGTCTCCTCACCACCCTGGTGCTCGCGAAGGCAGAGACAGCCGTGACCTGCTGGCTCATCACTGTCCTCGTCACCAGCACGATCCCGGCACCCGGTGCTTCCTTAGGACTGAAAGGTCAGCGATGACAACAAAAATACCGGCACACTCCCAAAACCTTGTCACCATATCAAGTAATCTTAGAAGTCTGCGCTGTCCCATAACATCTTTTCTTTTTCTGTACCTTTTAAATCTCTCTTTTCCACTGAGAATGATATTGAGCTGTAAGATTTAGCTTTCTCTTTTCACACCCTATTGCGTATTTGATTTTCATGTGAAGAGGGACCATGGGCCAGCTTGCTTTGGCGAGCTTTACTTGGAAAATCAAGGAAAACCACCATCACCTCCTTTCTAGTTCTTGCCTCCCACCACATGGTCCTCCCACCTCTCGTTCTCAGACTCTGGGTCTTGGGGTCCACCCCATAGGACTCCAGTGGCAGGTCCCTGGGTGCTGTCTTCACATCGCCCTACTTCTGGGGACGCGTGCGCCATATCCTGGAATGCAGCCCCCATCTGCTCGTTCCATGCACCCAGAGGATGAACATAACACACGCATGATGTTTTCTTGCTATGGCTGAAATGAGACTTATGACCCATAATCCATCATCTCCGCGTCATGCTGTTGTCGACTCAATCCCCAGGACTCTGCAGAGCCCTGAGCAAATCCCCACGTAAGTTCTTGAGCAGCTGGCGCGATGTCCTACGGAAGAGGTCAGCATGTCCTGGTGGCTGTCTCCCCGGGCCCGTGTGCGATCGCGGCCAAGTGGGGCGCGGGCGGGGTGTCCTCCAGGCTATCTCCCGCCCTCTGCCCCCGACTTTCTGGCAGGAGCTGTTCTGAGACCAGCCCAGCCCCTGTGGAGAAGAAGGAGGGGAAACAAGGTTTGAGGAAATTGTAACAAACACGGGAGCTTGCTAGGTATTCACTTAAGAACATTATTGGGTTTCAAGTTAGGAGAGCAAATGCTGTGGAATGTGTTCTAAGTTAGAATAAAATCCCACGTGGTCCCCAGCCTGGAGTGCTCTCTGCAACTCAAGACGCCCTTTCTGGGGTACACTGTAGAGTACTGTGAGCAACTTTTACTTTTATTGCTTTTAACCCCAGATAATTTTATAAAGGATGTTCTTAAAAAAAAAATTCCAGCATGTTGGCTTGTGGGGGAGGATGGGAGCATGACGTGCGTTCATCAGGGAGGCTGCACAGCTTCAGATCCTTCCGGGTGGCCGGCTCTCCCGCAGCCCCCCTCACGTGGGGCGAGGATGCCCCTCAGGGGGTCGTCATATGGGTGAGGCACACAATGCCACCCGGTGCGCCTAGAGGCCTGGAGCTGGGGGCTCTCCCGGGGTAGGTGTGGACATGAGCCGAGGGTCAGGTGACAGCATTCCAGGGCCCCTGCCCGCTCCTCGCCCCGGGTCCTCCCCTTCCCCACCACTCCTTCACCACCACCCAACAACCAGAGATGACACGTCTCAGGACTCCCCAGCAGAGCCCCGGCATCTCACCACGTCCACCACGTCCACCTCCATCCCACCTCCCACCTACCCAGTCCAGGGGGCATCTCCCGGGCTGGGGGTCACCTACTGGGACAGGGGTCACTTGCCTCTGTTTGCTGCCCTCTCAGGAGCCCAGCGCCAAAGGCAGAGCACACAGCATGGGATCCCCGAGGTCACAGGAGCACAGGGGCCTCCTGGTGTGTCCAGGCCCCCTTGGCCAGGTCCAGATGGCACAGGACGGAGAGTGGCTGCGTGTCCTGCCGCTCACCTCTCCTGGTACCACCTGGCCTCCCCTTTCTGTAAGGCGTTCCCTGAATGCCCAGGGCCACCCCACAACTCACAAACGGTCCTCACCCTCCCCATGCCTGTGACCCCTTCATGTCCCCGCCACCAGGAAGGCCATGGGGGCCCCTCACGGGCCTTCATGCAGCCCCTCTGCCCCCGCTCAGGGTGCGGCCCTGTGAGAGCCACAGCCTCCTGCTCTCCCTGAAGTGGGAAGACGCCCTCAGCCTCTGCCAGCCGGTGCCCGTATGTCACCTCAGAGTGGGGGCCACCCAGCACCCCTGCTCCACAGGCAGCCCCTTCAGCCTGTGTCGCTCAGTGCGCCTGGATGGGGGACAGGGCAAATCTGGATGGACGCCTGAGGCCCCGGAATGAAAACTATGTCTATCCATCCCTTCCCGGCACATCCTCCCTGCAGCCCTGCCCACAGGTCCCTCCTGTTCCCCAGCCAGAACCTGCCCTTGAGGGGGGGGCGATGGCAGCAGAGGGGACCAGTTGTGGGATCAGCTACCTGCCCTCGGGGGGGGGGGGGTTGACGGCAGCAGAGGGGACCAGGTGTGGGATCAGCTACCTGCCCTTGGGGAGGGGGCAGCAGCAGAGGGGACCAGGTGTGGGATTGACCACATGCAGGTGCCATAGCTGGAGATCAGTCCCCCTTCACACCCGCAGAAGGAGCAGGACTGACAGTCGAGAACCAGGTGATGGGGGTGAGCTCCCGCAGCCTCTAACTTCCTCTCCGGTAAAGCACAGGGCCACCGACCCGCAGCTTTGCACTTTGAGAATTTGCTCTAAGGGGCCATGCACCATGCACCATGTTTGCACGGAGGACTTTGTCTGCACGTCCCCCACCTTCTTCTCAACTAGCTGGGTTAGGACAGGAGTATGAGGACATCAGTGTGTCTCTAACCGGCTTCCTTGCCACCTGCCCCTTCTCAGGCTTGCTGGTGCAGGGACGCAAGCCAAGGGCTCTCCTACCCCCGGGCTGGGGGAGAGGCGAGCCCCTGAGAGAGAGCTCAGGTGGGAACTGGCCACCTCATCACACACCCGGAGACCAGGGTGGGCCACCCAAAACCTCACAGGGCTGGGGTCTCTCTCAGAAGCCCCCAGGGGTGCCAGGGTCCCTTGGATGCCGGGAGCACGGGGAGCAAGGTTTTAGCACCTGGTCACCGGCCCCAACTGCAGACATTCGAGCCCAGACCTCACCTATGAAGTTGCTACAAGTGCAGCAGATGGGGAAGCGCGGCGGTGCGGCCAGACCCTGTCTGTCCCTGTGGGTCCCCGCGCTGGCCTGGCGGGTCACAGCGTGGTGCCCCCGAGGAGCACAGCACACTTAGGACCCCCAGCATCCACCGCTGGACAGTGGGCAGTCGACTTCAAGTGCTCGGGAGATCATCCCTGAAACTTCTGGTTCAAAGTGACATGAGCTGAAATAGAACTTTACATAAAATGTTGTGTGTAACTTTGATTAAAAAAAAAAAGGATCTTTAGGAAGGAAAAAAACTCTAATGTCATGTTTCAGATCGTGGTATCCACTTTTCAAGTGAACTTTTGTGATTAGTCTGGAATAAATTGGGAAGATGATGAGCCCATTTTATAAAAACTGAATTGAGAAGAAAAAAGACAAGTTCTATGAAAAATTTCCAAATATTTATGTCATTTATGGAATATAAATAAGCGAGCAAGTGCATTTTACTTGTTTTTAAATTTATGCACCGACCAACATGGGAGTCACAAGCTGGTCCCTCAGACACAAAGTTAAAAAATCAGGATTCCTGATTTTCAGGGCTGTTTTCGCTTTCATGTGGCAAACCTGACTTTCAGAATATTTTCAATGTTTACTTGTGTTTTAAATGTTAATATTAACGTTTTGTGTTTGCCTGTAGAGTGCTCCCCTGAGCAACTCTTTTCTCTTCCTTATATTCTTTGTTGGGGACCTGGAAGCTCGTCAGGGTCACTTGTGCGGAGTCCTTGTTCTTGGGAGAAATTCACGACAGAAGTTTCAAATTCTGCACAGGCTATGAAAACGAGCCCTGCATGATATATTTTTTAACAGGAGATTTGGAGGCAGCTTCTCATCCTGGGCAGGTGGAAAACGCAAATTGGTCTTGCAGTCCGAGCAAAGGTAGAGAATGTCCTGCCTTTGGCTGCAGAGCCGCCAGGGAAGCCTCCCCAGGTCCTGGTCCTTGGCGATTCTTTCATGAGGACCCACGTGCCGGATGCGGATGCTCCTGGACCCGCCAGGAGCCGCTGGCAGGATCAGTTCTGGGCACTGCCAGCACTCGTGTCCTCGGCGAGGGGGCAGGGAAGACTGGGCTGGGGGTCTTGAGGGGCGCCCCAGACTGGAGTCCTACAAGGAATTCGGGTCAGATCGACACCTGTGTGCCCAGCAGCACCACTTCCCAGACTCCACGCCTGGGCCTCCCCGAAGGTGGCGCTGTCATTACCTTTGACGTGTCACGCATTGAATGTCATCGCGTGACCCAACTTTACCATTTAATCAAAGTCCCTTCCCAAGTCAAGTAAGCACAAGAGCACATCGAGTGGGGCCAGGTGAAGAGAAATGACTGTTCTCCACTTTTCTTTAGCTTCCCTTAGTTTTTTAGCAGGGGCACTGAGATGCTGGCTTCTCACACTTCTCTTTCTGTGATCCCATGAATGGCACTCAGGCACCTTCTTCCACCTGTGAAGATTCTTTCACCAATATGCGCTCATACTGAAGGCACACATCTGTCCTCTCGGATTCTGAACTTCCCTTCTAATTCCAGCTAATGTGTTTACAGCCCTGAACACAAATGCATACATAGTTCTGGGCAGGAGACAATGAAGACACTGCTTGGCCTCAGGGCCTTGAGCACAAGTATCTCTTAGGCAGAGAGTAAAGCGAGTGCTGCGTGTTGCATGTGCTCGGGTCCCGAAGACATAGGTAGAGGTCTGTTGGGAGTGTGGGGTGGGGAGTGGTGGGCAGAGGGAGGAGGGTGAAGGTCAGGGTCTCACATCTGCACCTGCATGTGACTCACCTGGAGGGCTGGATGAGCGCAGATTGCAGGCAGGCCTGGGCCATCAGGTCCCCAGTTCCTGCTGCAGTGGGGCTGGGGAATCTGCATTCTTATTAAGTCCTGGGTGACTGATGCTGCTGGTCAGGGGCCCACTCTGGGAACCCCTGGGTCATGGTGTTAACACTCAGTGATAGGGTCTCAGTGTGCTTTCCTGATACTTTGAGTGTTGAGCTTGTGGGCGGGGCTATTTCTTGCTGTGGGAGGCTGCTTATGTCGTCCTGCCTGGAGGGGGCTAGCTCTGCTGACCCAGCCATCAGAGGACGGAGGCAGGGACACAGTTGAGGCTCTCTCCATCCTTCCTCACCTCTCTGCAGATGTAAGGAGCACCGTGAGGTGGCCGGTCAGGGCAAGGACATCCATTTGTGCACATTGCTCTGGTGAGCACACTCAGGAATGAGGAAGGAGGGAAGCTCTGCCCCGGTACAGCAGCCCCCTCCTTGGCCTCTGAGCTTCTTTGGATCTTTGCATCCTGGGGACTGTTCTTCCCCCACACTGGCAAAGGGGTTTTTCCTCCACTGTATCTTATAGAAACCTGAGTAGGAACGAAGCAGTGTCCCCCAGTGTGCTTGAAGCAGGTCAACATATAATTGTCCCAGGGTCTTGGACCACACATTCACAGATTCCTATCCTGGGGACAAAGACTCTTTAAGCTCTTTTCTGTTTCCTTCTTCTGCAGCTTGAACATCACTTGTAAGAGTGAAGTGTAAAACCCGTCCTGAGCAGGGTGGAGACAAAAGCTGAATAGTCCATCATCCATGGGTCTTCTAGCCCACTGCCAACAGATAGCTGCCTATAAAAAAATCTCTGGCCATTCGAGAATAGTGCCCACATATTAATAGTGATCAGATTTGGTGTATGTGTGAGCATGTGTATGGGAGTTCATATGTAGGTATAGGTGTATGCATGTGTGCATTTGGGTGTAGGTATGTATGTGTGTGTGCCTACAGAGTGTGTATGTAGATATATACATATGTGCATTTGGGTGTGGGTGTGTGTGCATATATGTGTGCATGTAGGTGTAGGCATGTGTGCATTTGGGTATAGGTGTGTGAGTGTGTGTGCATTTAGAGTGTGAATATAGGTGTATGCATGAGTGCTTTTGGGCTTAGGTGTGTGCACATGTGTGTGAATGTAGGTGTATGCATGTGTGAATTTGGGTATAGGTGTGTGAGTGTGTGTGCATTTAGAGTGTGAATATAGGTGTATGCATGAGTGCTTTTGGGCTTAGGTGTGTGCACATAGAGTGTGAATGCAGGTGTATGCATTTGTGTATGAGTGTCTGTACATGCCCATGGGGTGTGGATGTGTCCATGTGGGTGTGTGGGCACATGTGTGGGAATATATGAACATAAGAGTGTGGGTGTACTATCATGTGAGGATGTGTGTAGGTATGTGGGCAGTGTGTGTGTGAGTGGTGTATGTGTGGGCATGTGTGCAGAGTGTGGGTTTTTGAGTGAGTGCACTCGTGCCCTGGTGTGTGTATGCACACCCTTGGGCAGGTGCAGTGTGAGCACAGGTGTGTGGTGTGTGTGCCTGTGGGTGTGGAGCCACAGTCCACAAGAGATGGGAAAGATGGTGGAGGCAGGTAGGAAGCAGAGCATCCCTGGACTCTTCTAGATGCTGTGAATGGATCCAGATGTTAATAAATGCTCGTGCCCACTCTGGGTCTCAGCTGGAACCCTGCAGTCTAGACAGGGAGAGGGAGGCAACATGCCAGTGGGCGAGGCCCGTGTGAGGATCCCAGGTGCTCATCAGCCAAGACCTGGCAGGAAGGCATTGGAGACACAGAGGCCATGGCCCCACCGTGAGGTAGAGGGGCAGGGGGCGCTGGGCAGCGGGATGTGGGAGCAGATGCACAGAGGGCACTGGGAGCACCTGCCAGGTGCTTGTCCGTCTGGGGGACCGGGTCCTTCTGCCTCACAGGAGCCTCTGAGGAGCTTCTCACCTACCCTGTCTGCCCCCCGACCTCCTGGAAGAGCAGCAGCAGCCCCCTGTGACCCACGTGTGTGTGGGGTTTGGCATCAGCACCTGCACACGCGCTAACAGGAAGCTGACCCCTGGCTCACCACCTGGCCTCAGAAGCCCTGATTCCCGAGCTCCCTCCGTTTGGCCTGTACTGAAGCGTTGATCAGACGGTGGGGCTTCTCTGGTCCTGGTCACAAGCCCTTCCCCAGCTTAGGATGTGTGCAGGCACAGGGCTGCTGCTCCACGTGTCCTGGGGGCTCATCCTTGCTTTGGGCCCCGATTCAGTCCACAACGGGTGCCCCTCACTGCGACCATGCTGGGCCCGCAGCTCACAGCTCCTCACCTTGCATCGTGAACCTTCACGGGTGCAGTGATTCTTGACCAGCATCTTTTGGAGGCTCAGGGACCCCTGACCCATTCTTATATTTTATTAGGTTCAGATGGCATATAAAACTTATAAGGCTACTGATCTGGGACCCCAAGCAGCACATGTATTAAATTCTAGATAGTGCTGGCTAGAGTGTTTACATTATTGTATCCTGTGCAAGCACAAAGATAATAATGCAGGACCTCGGGACGATCTAGCACAGTTCTGCTGAAGTGGCTGCCACCTGGGGAGGGAGACACTTTGTCATTTGGAGATGGAAGGCAATTCCACTCAGCAGGGTTAGGGCAAGAAGGACGCTGATGCTTGAGAAGAAGAAGGCAGACTTGGCATCAGACCCAAGACCACCCCACAAATGCCCGGGGCGGGGAGGACAGTGCACTCAGGAGGGTCCCAGGGGCTCAGGAGGGCAGCCCTCTCATCTGGGCGGGGTGGGGAACACGCTGCTCAGCACTGTTAACAAACACTCCAAACACATTAACCCCACATAATTCAAAACCAACCACCATGGACCAATATCTGCTTTCTCCAAATGTATCTCCCTTATATATTCCTAATCGAAAGTAGACTCCTTTAGGAAATGTTTTATTTAAAACAAAAATGGGGTGAGCTCATAAATAGGAGAGAGATGGTCCCAGCACCTCAGTGAAGCCCGTGAGAAAGCGTGGTGATCCTACTGAGGCCTGGAGAAGGCAAGGTCTAGACCAGCTCTCCATGTCACGGGGTAAAGAAAGACATCGGCATCCAGAGGCATCAAGACTCACCTCTAGGATGGTTGGGGATGTCCGCCTTTTGTCATCGATCCACCCTCTTGACATTCCAGCCTGATATGTCCAGGTCTCTGTGTGAAGTGTCCCCACAGACACCAAGCTGGGGAGCAGGATGGAGAGGCCCTGCCCTGACCCGCTTTGGCACCGCCAAGTGGGAAGTGGATGGTGAGGCCCTGGAGAAAGCCAGCAAGGGGCTGGGGTGGGATGTCACCACCTTGAGGCAGACCATGCGCAGGATGGGCTCCCAGGCCACACGCAGAGGGGCTCTGCTCACCTGCACATGGTGGCCAGACAGATGGAGGTTTGTTAGAAGACTAACAAACAGTCCAGGCCAGGTTGGAGACTCAAGCCCAGCATGCCTGCTGGATGAGGTCAGACCCCATCCTCAGTACAGAACGGGACACGAGGCTCAGGTGGGGACATTTGGGTCAATGTACTTGGAATCATCATTTCTCACAGCTCCGACCATCCGGGGCTCCAAAGTAGCCCATTTCTTCCTCTGTACCTCACCTTGACTAGAGATGGCACAGAGGTGTCTCAGCTCAAGCACACACCCATGCTCATAGGCGCACACACCCCGAAGTGTCCCCCTCACCCCATAACCAGCCCTGGGAATAGCTGAGCCTGTTGGGAAGGGGAAGGACCCACCAGCACACTCTGGCCTGGGCCTGGGGCTGGGTCCCCAGGGGCTGGGTCTAGGGGCTTAAATACAAACTTGGATAAAGGAGATTTTGTCCAAATAGGGGCCTTGTCCCACAAAGTGGCATTGAACACCCCGGCAAAGACCCCCAGGGGACCGTGCTAATATACTGCCATATGGACTACAGAGGGCTTGGGAAAGGCAATGGCCCATACTAAGTGGAGCAGAGATGACAGTCTCAGGGCAGATGGTGTAGGGGCTGAGGAGGCCCAGAGACTGGGTGCACAGAGCAGACCCGCTATGCATGGTCGGACAAGCTGCCAGGCCACCATGCTCCCCAAGGACGAGCTCAGGGGTGGCCGTCTGCCCGATAGCAGGCTGCATCCAGAACAGGCTCTTACATAGCTGGGACCCCTGGCCATAGGGTGGGAGGGGCAGGTGGGTGGTGACTACCTGTCCGACACAGGGTGGGTGTGCCGAGCTCAGGCCCTGGAGGCCGGCAGAGAGCCCGAGGGTCCTGCCTGCAGGGAGCTGTGCAGATGGTTGAGAGAGCCCCGTGTGCCGGGGCCAGATGCCAGGGCGGCCCCGGGACTCTTTACTCACTCCATACACAAGAACACAAGGTGCACGTCTGAGGGCTGTGGGCAGCTGCCCCAACCCAAGCCACGATCTTTGGCTCAGGTTCTGGGCAGGAGTTATTCTCAGAACCGCAACATTCTGCCGAAAGAGGAGGCTGTGTCCCCATGAGCACAGCCTGCCGCACCGTGTGGCCAGGATTCTGGAGGCCTTCCCCAGGAGAACCTGAAGAGCGGTCCTCAGGTAGCTGCCAACCAGAAGAGGGGAGACCCCAAGCATTCAGTGGAACTTCACGGGGCTTGAGCTGACGCTGGCAACTGGGACCTAAAGTATCAGCCCGGCTTCCGTGTGATGGCGAGGCACATGGCCACCCCCCATTACCAGAATAGGGCCCAGGTCAGAGTCAGTTCACGGTGAGCCTTATGTGTTCCTGGGCCACCCAGTGACAGGTTCCTCTGGCCCCAAGGGGACACCCCGGTTGCACATTCTTTGTCGGGAGCAAACCCCACACTTGCTCCTTGGCCTGCATCCCAGGAGCCATCCCAGGGGGAAGGCCAAGGGAGGACTCTGCTCCCGCCACGGCAGCTGAGGCACACGGCACAGGAGATGGGGGCCGGGGGCCAGGGGCCAGAGGTCCGTGCCCCCTTAGGACCAATGCATGTGGAGGGCATGGTCCTCACACGTTCACGGCCTGGCTTCCAACAAAACCAGGCAGGTCCCAGGGGACACGGCACACCAGGCCGGGTGGAAGCCTCACGGCCGTGACAGCTCAGGGGTGTGTCTTTGCCAGAACAGAGTAAAACAGATTCCGGCACAGGGACTGTGACCGCTTGCTGGCAAGGGCGCTGCTTCCTCCCTCTGTCCTAGAGGACAGCCAGACGCAGCTTGCCTGCTGTGGAACAGGCGCCGGCGCGCATTCCCCGTCTGCCCAGGCTAGTGCCAACCCTCAGACCCTCGGGGGACGTGCCGTGGCCAGGCTGGGGCCATCCGGTCACTTTGCAGACCGAGTTGCAGTCGTCCCATTTCATAGGGAAATGTCTGAGGTCCAGTCGTCCGGGGGCGGGGGGTCCCCTTCAAAGTAAAGGAATAAGGATTGAGTGTCTCCTTGTGGAGAAGGACACACAGCATCTGGCGTGTCTCTTGACATTCGGGAAGCATTGCATCCAGTCCCTGGAAGGTTCCCGACCTGCTTCCCTGGTGTCACAGAGGCCACCAGCAATGATGGGCCAGAGGAAGAGAGGGCTCTGCAGGGGGAGCTGGGTGCAGGCAGCTTCTGTAGCATGGGCCTCGCAGGTGACACAGCCTGTGGAGGGAGACACCTCTGTAGGGGATGCCACCTTGGGATGCTGTTAGTGCAAGAGCCGCAGCTGGGTCTCCCCATGGACTCCAGGGCTCCTGCCCGAGCTCGCCGTCTACCACAGATGCTCCTGGGCCCTGGCAGAGAGCAAACCCAACATCAAGGGGCCGAGTGGCCAGAACCGCCTGTGAGCTGTGTTGTCAGACCCGACGACTCCTAAGTCTGGTGGGCCCAGCGGTCCAGTAAAAGGGACTCCCCTGGACCTGGGCATGAGCAGGACCGCTTATGGGTCGTGTGGCTGATGGCTGAGCCTGGGCCTCCACCGTGGATGCCCCAGCACCTGTCCTTCAGCTCCCCCACGGCCATGGGAGGGGTCCCTCTGGGGAAGCTTGCTTCTCAGACGGCGCAGGTGTGCAAGTCGGGAGGGGCAGCAGCTGAACCACTGCCTCAGCCAGGTGGCTCTGCAGGCCGTGAGGGCGGGACCTCGGGGGATGCACCTCTTTCAAGTGGCCAGACTGAACTCGGCAGTGAGTGCGCCAAGGCTGGAGCCCCGGGCTGAGGAGATCGCAGTCTCGTGGCCTCTCAGGATGGGGCCGTGGTCACCCCGCCAGGTCGGGCGCCCGGGCTCGCAGCCGCAGCAGCAGAAGGCCAGGGGTCTGGGACGGGCAGCGCAGGGGAAGTCGGGCTGTGCTGCCCAACAAGCCCCTAGGATGCTTGCAGGAGGAGAGACCCAGCGGCCTCCCAGAGTCGCTGCTTCCAGAGGAGGTGGAACCAGGACATGGAGTGAGCAGGGCAAGGGGCATCCCGCCTCGTCCACGTCCAGACTGAGGCCCCGGATCCTCGGCTGCCAGGGGCGCATCTGTGGCTAGCTCCCCCAGAACAGCCGTGGCTGGGGAAGGGCCCCCTGTGGTCAGGCACAGCCCAGGGGCACATTCTCGGGCTAGGGACTGGTCAGGCATGGGGAAGAGAGGCCTTGCCCCGGCTCAGGGCGATGTCGCTGAAGGTGGCCCTGCCGTGGGGCTGGCCTTCTGACCCCTGGCACTGTGTGCACCCCCTCTCTCCCCGACACCTGCCATAGGCCTGAACGGAGTGCCAGCAAGCCTAGGGTGCCCGGGAGATCTAAGGAGGGCCCTGGACCCCAAGACACAAGGTCCCGGCCAGCACATCACGGCCACTCTGAGCATCTGCTCTGACGAGAGCCCATTAGCTGGCCAGGGGCATGCGGATGGGGGGAGCTGGGGCCAGCGGGGTCCAGCCGGAGTGACTGCCTCCGTGGAGGTTTGCACCAGGCACACAGCCCGGGGCTGCACCTCGCATCCCCGCGGGACGCCCACGGCCCATTCCTGCTTTCCCGTCCTGTCCTGCCCGCTGCCTGGCTCTCGGTGGCTCCCCAAACACCCTGGCTTAGGAGTGCTTGAGGTGAACACACAGCACCTCGGCGCACTGTGTGTGAGCCCCTGGCTGCTTCCAGGTGGCCCTTCGACACCTGCTCTGTCACTCGGCTCATGGGTCCCTCGCAGGTGCCTTCTCACCCGAAATCCACCGACCCCGCCTCCCACACACACGCGTGGTCAGTGACTGCGGTACTTCCTGGCTGCGTGGGACAGGGGACCTCTGACAGACGGCCGCCGTGTCAGTGCTAGAGATGCTGGCTGCAAGGGCGCCTACGACAGCACACGTGCGGCCGGGAGCCGGCGTCGACGCTCTCCACGGTGACTGCAGGACGAAGCAGCTTAGATCACGGAGCTGATGTGGCCCTGAGAAAGGGAGCCGCCATGGGTCCTTGGGTCCAGAACCGTCCTCTCTGAGCTGTGATGGCCTCAGAGTGCTGGCCTCCCTGGTCAACTTTGGCTTCGGGAAAGCAGGCGACAAGGGAACCCTGGAGAGGAGGTCTCCTTGCTAGTGAACATCCAGCCTTGGGCGGGGTGGGTGGTGGCCTCACAGCTCGGCAGCCCCCCTGGGGGTGGTGCCCGGAGGACGGGGACACAGGGCCCCTGACCAGCAGTGCTGCTCGGGCGCGGGCGGTGCGAGTGTGCTTAGTTTCTTACAACGCTAACCCCATTAGGCCCTATTGGAAGGTGGTTACTGAAATGAAGTGTTGAGAATTATCTAGCCACATTGGGACATGTCGATGCCCGATTGAGATTATTTAAATCTTTAAGGGAAATTTCGGTCCTTAATTACACTGAACTCTGTGTTCACGTCCAGCACATAATTCTTAACTTTGTTTCTTCCCTGCACACACGGAAGCACGACTGCAAAGACGACAACATAGATAAAATTCAAAATAGAAAAATTAATGCTAAAAAAAAGAGAAAATTTATATGCTTTTTTTTTGAGGGGGTCCTTATTTTTAGAAGAATAGAAAAGATCAATTTCAGCAAAATGGTATGTAGCTCAATGGCCTTTGGGGTTTGGGGGACTCATTCCTCCAAGCCCCAGGATGGCCAAGGTAAGAGCCTGCTGAGGACAGGCATCCACAGCAGGGTGGTTTGGCCCAGGCCAGGGACAGCCACAGAAGGCCTCTCGGAGGAGGTGGCATTCCTGCAGCAGCCTGAAGGATAGATTCCATTGACAGAAATCCACTTCGGTAAAGGAATGCTTAGGTAGAGCTTCTTCACATCTGCCTCTTGCTGAAGCCAGAGGAAATTCCCTTTACCTCTTCCAACACTTGGAGCTGCCCGCAGCCCGTGTCTCAGGCCTTGGTCACTGTTGAGTGTTTTTGCAGGTGGCTGCATTTTCTGAGTTAAAACGAGACACTCATATTTCAAAACACATACAGTTAGCAAGGAAAAGGAAAGGATTCTATACCCTAAAGCCAAACGCATGATGAGCTCCTGGACTTCAGAGGCAAGATCTGAGCCGGGCAGCCTGTTCCAGAGCCAGGATCATCCCTGTGATGGGCCCGGAGCATGCCGGGCTCACCTGGGGCACTGCATCCCAGTTTCCAGGGGGCTCTGCTCCAACAGCATCTAATTAGGATGGCGTTTATGTGTTTGGTTCTGCTGAGAGACCCAGTCGTCCGAATGTCGTGCTCGCACAGGACGTGGAGAGGTGACCCAGGAAAGGCAGTGGGTGCCTGGGAGGAACAGCCCAGATGCAGTCTGAGAATGTGAGCATCTGCCAACTGATCTCTCTGCACCTGTCTGCGCGAACTCCACCAGCAGCACCTTGCGACGTGTGCTTGGGAGAAGGCGGGCAGCTGGTGCTCTGGGGGGTCACAGCCAAGGCGAATCTCCCTCTACTTGCGTGAGATCCTGGGATAAAACACATAGACAGTTTTTGCCCTCAACAACTTCAGAGTAGGGTGGGGTGGGGGACAGTCGGCTGACCAGATCGGTACAATTGTCACAACCCGGGACCACAGAATGGGTCAGCTTGAGCTTACTTCACAAATACACATGGAACCATGACCTGGGCTGGGAGAGGTGGCCCTGGGATGCTTTCTCCATCCTCCTTGTTGGATTCCCCCCTGCCCTGGCCCTCCCTCTACAGGCTCCCCTCCTCTTCCTCCCTGTGCAAAGCAGATGCTCCTGGAAAAAGCCAGGGAGAATCACATGCTTCCTACCATCTCTCCAGATGCTGGCAGCGTGCCGACGAAACCTGCCCGAGTGTGTGGCTAGGTGCACAGCTTCGGACTGCACTGTTCATCTTCACAATATCCATCCTTCATCCATCATCTTTACAGCTGTGCCAAGTGCAAAGGCAAGCCCTAAACCACCACCAGCATGGGCTTGAAGACAGCACGAGCACGTACACCCTTAGGGGCCCTCTGACAGTGTGTCACTTGGTATTTAGAAACATATACCTCAGAGTTGTTTTTGAATGTGTTTATACATGTCCATTGTCACCAATCTGGAGACCAATGATAAAAAAAAAACCCATCGTTTTCTCAACATCAGAAATGCTGATAATCCAGAGGATGGAAGACAAATGAACATCCTCCTTAGAACAAGTAAGCTTAGGGAACAGCTGAGTCCATATGGCTCAGTTGGGTAATCACGATGGAAACCTTCACCTAGAATTGTCAGGCATGCTATTGTCTCCTTTGACTCAAACTTTCCTGCCTTTAACACCAAATGCCATATCATGGCAGATGCTCATGTTGGAGGAAAGAGTAGGCTTCTCAGGATCAGAAAGTCTTTGCGTGAGTCCTGGCAGGAATGTGTGTTCTAGCTCCCAGGTTGCAGGGAAAGTCCACGAGACATTGCAGGGAAGAGGCTCCGTGCAGTGCCCAGCACACAGACATGCTCCATAAATATTTGGGACGGCAGTGACTCGCAGGGATTGACCAGAATAACGGGGGTATGGTGTCCTGGCCGCCCACCTTCCCCACTCATCATCAGCTTCCTGAGAGCCTGGAACCTGTTTGATGCTGTCGATACAAAGGAAAATAGGATGTATTTGCTGCCCCTGTTATACTCACCTTCTAGTGAGGTCCTCTCATGGAAAAATCACAATGCAAGCAGCATGTGGCATTGCAGAGATGTGACTATCACTTCCTTCTAGAGGAAACTCTTAATGTCTGGATACACCTCTGCCTTGTGCAACCCCTCCACTGCTCACCTGTCATCTAAGTATCAAGATTCCGGGGTGCGGAGCCCTTCTCTCGCCCATGTGCTGGCAGCATGTGAGCTGGGAAGCACCCTCTACGGAGGAGCAGCCGCGTTGCACTGTATTTGAAGCTATAAAGGCTTTAATTCTGTTTCCCTCTGAAGGTAGCAGGACTGGGGAGTCTCTCCCGGGTTGGCCTGCCGGCCCTCCACACCTTCCGAGCTGCCCAGGGCTGGGTGGGTGGGCAGCAGCAGAGCCAGGAGCCCTAGCACCACCTTGTTTCCCTGCTCAGAACCCGCAGGAGGTCAGCAGCCAACCTGTCCAAGGGCTGTCCTAAATCAGCAGGCTGCAAAGAGGTGTGTGCCGGGATTTGCTCCAGGAGCTGGAGGTGTGAATGCAGGGGGATTGGAGGCGTGACAGGTCAAGTGGAAGTGCGGGCAGAGACCAGTTCCTGCTCTTTGCCTTTTGCAGGGAAGGAACACTCCGTTCCGTGTGGGAGTTGAACTCAGAGCGTCCCCAGCCTGCCTCTCATCCCACCTCCACTTGGGGTGGGGCTTCACCTGGCCTCAAGGTTGCTGGTGGCCTCCTGATCTGACCACACTGATTCTGGCCCGTGTAGACAGCATCCCGGAATGCTCACGGCTAGCTTCCAGGGAAAGGAGATTTTCCCTCCCTCTGGAGAGAGTGAGCGTGGACAGCTCATTGGCAGAAGGTGGGCGTTTGGTTGACCCAGGGGGCTGGCTGCCGCCGTGAGCGCCATTCCTGCATGCTGTGGCGCTTCGGCATCGGCCAGCGAGCCCCCAGCCCGGGGACCGGTGCACTCGGGCCACCCAGGGAGACTGATGAAGGTCATGCGGTGTTTTAGGAAGGAGTTCCCGTGGCCTCCTCCAGTCTTGGCGCTTCACCTCCCAACTCCATCCGCGGAAGCATCACCCCACATGCAGCCAGAAGCAGGCAAGCAGCGTTTTGCAGCAGGCAAGCCTTGTCATTTTCAAACAGAGCCCGATGTATTATGATACACTCGGAACTGAATGCCGTAATACTTTATTTCAACATTATATGACATCATTAAAGACACTTTATGTTGTTTTTGTCTGTGGTTGGGAATTATGTCTGCTTAATCAGTCTCATTATGCATTCGACTTCCCTGACGCATCAAAGGCTGATAAGGGTTGTTGTTGTTGTTTCTGTTTTGTTTTGTTTTGTTTTAAACTTTGCTCGCTTAAAATGATTTCCCTCCAGATCAAGATGCAGAGCACAAAATATTAATCAGTTTAAATAAATATCAAGACTACCCAAATAATATGAATAATTGGCACGGAATAATGCCTACTGCCCAGTTCCCAACAGCTGGTCACGCTGGCACGTGGCACCCTCTCAACAGTCTTTCGGATAATGACTTTGGCATCTGCCGACAAGCGCTTGCTACTGCCCACAGAATTTATAACTCACAAGTGGGAAACAGAGGCTCTGACAGAACTTTTTTATGCAAGGTCTTTGAAATTTATTAATGTAATGCAAACACAAGCCTTCCAACCCATTAAATTGTTGATGTTATGCGAATCCACTCTGGAATGGCAGATCCTCATTAACATTATTTGCATGTTAATCTGCATCTTTTTAATTAGTGATATTATTTATGCACATAATTTTCGCCTACTGGTGCCAAGGCTGAAGCGCATTAATTAATCTACTGAGATGCCAAACTGTTTATTTTCTCCCGTACTTTTATTTGTTTACATGGTGTTTTGGATTCAGGGAAAATAAAAAAGAGCCTGAAGAATAAAAGCAGAAAGACAAGATTAAGTAAAAGCTCTTTTTGTTTTCATAATTTAAATTGTAATATTAGCCAAATGTTGTGTTTCTTCCCTTAGAGATCAGTTATTCGGTTACATTACCTTGATGTATTATTAAAATTTATAATGGACTCCAGAGGCTTCTGTTAGTTCTCTCCTTCATTTACAGAATATACTCAATGTTATTTTAATCTTCCGACAACGCTCCCATGCATAGGCAATGATGAGCCATCCCTAGCGAATCGCCAGTGCGGCTCCACTTTGCACAACTGATAAACATTTAAATAAGCCTTTTCAGAAAAGAATAGCACGTAAAATTATTAACCCGTTGATGGAGTCTGCTGCTGCTGAGTAATTCTGCTCCCCTCAAAATAGGTCAATTGCAAAGTGCGTTTGATTTGGCGACATTCACTCATTCCCATTCCTGAAACCGTGATTACCAGGCATTCTCCAGAACTGGGTGTCCACTGGTGTGCATGCATGCGGCACGAAGTTCTTAAAGTGCATGATTAAAATGTTCTGCACTATCTATGCTAAGTACACACTCGTTTGGAGCCAGGAGAAGAAAGGGAGATTGCACGCCAATGGGCCTTGTAATAAATGATAACATAATTCAAAAGCAGTTCCCATTCCAGGGGAATGAAAGTAAAAAATTGCATTCCACTAACCACGGTCACACGTATTTATTATTTATACCACATCAGAGAGAATATCCACGAGCGGCGCGTTAAGATACTCAAGGAAGTGCTGGTCTTCTGAGTAGCGGTGACTAATGATGTGTTTCCAGCCCCAGTCTCCCTGGGCTGCAGGGTGACGCCTCTGCCTCCCCACGGCACGTCCGCCTTCACCAGAGCTGCCCCCCGGATGGTCTCCAGCTGAACGAGACCTCCTGTCCCGCAAGTGACGAGCTCCATCAGGCCTGCCTCGAGTAAATCACGACAACGGTCCCATGTTTTAATAAGATGGCTGGAATCTATTGGGCGTGACAGCTCGGGAGAGGGAAGTGGGGCCAAGTTCCCTCTCTGGCTTATGCTATTTGAATAGCACATAACATTAGGTTGTAGTTCATTTGTCAGATGACTTCGAGTCACGTGGCGCCTCCTGGTTCACCGAAGGGTCGAGAAGAGGAATAGGCCCCGGGGCGCATGGAAATTCAGGGACAAGGCAGGGAGGGTGCGGGTTCTAGGTACAAACCGGGTGTCTTGGCCCGCGTTTTCCAAGCGGACTGGGGTCTCACTAAGGTGAGACCCCAAAGCCAGTGGCAGAGCTGGAATGCAGTTTGTTCGTTAGCTGGGTATTTTTGTTTGTTTGTTTGTTTGGGGGACAGGGTGTGGAAAATAAATGCTGTTGGTGAAAGTTTAAATACAAAGCGTGTAAGGTAAAAGTAAAAGAGCTTTTCCCTAAGCCCTGACTAGAGGCCTTGTCTGTTTTTCCAGAGTATTCTATGAGTATATGAACATCTATGAATAGAAAACAGGATTATATTAGAAAAGCAGAACAGAGTTTCTGTTCACGAAACACTGCATTCTGGGCATCTGTCACAATGCGTGCTGCCTCATGGAAACCTGGATGGTGAGGTGCTTTCGGCCTCAGGGCCACCTGGCTGCATCCATACCAAATGGAGGAGGCATCGTGGGAGTGTGCTCTTACCCAGATGGACTTTGGGGTGGATGGACTACGTTCACCAATGTTTAAACTCTTTCTACTTCCCAGGAAATGGCATGAGAACATCATCCAGGAACGACCAATCAATCAATAGTAGAAGACACGTTTTCTCGTAATTCTACAACTTGCTTTTAGTCATTTGTGTTTATGCCTGTGACAACCTTGTCAAAAAGTGCCAGTGATGTACAACAATGTTGTGTGATCTACACAACTGGAAAGGAACACTGGGCTTCGAGCTTGATGAGGCCAGCGCGTATTGAGGTGATTTTACCGTGACCTTGATGGGGGAGTCCTGGCTTTATGCAGAACAAGGTCCCCACGCTTGATCCTGTAATCTGCGGCTCGCCATGAGGTCACCAAGCCAAGCTGGCATAAGGGTCAGGTAACTTTCTTTAGAGTTAGATACAATTTGGAATGATGTGCAGATGTGAAGCTGGACGTCCAGAAGCATGAAACTGGGTCTGCTATCTCCCTGGAGAATGAGAAGCTTCTGGATTGTCTTAGGGGCGCTCTTTCCAACTCTGAAACTAGAGGCTATGAAGTATAGTGTGGCGTCCCTTCCTGTTGAGGATTACTGCCTTTTATCTTCACTCCTCCTTTGTCATGGGGACAGTGGGGGCTTGCTTCCCACTATTTGTTAGGGGGACATGTTACTTTCTCTGTGTAAGAGCTGGCCTTGTTTTTTGCTAAGATGACCATACTAGTGGGCAACCATATTTCATGGGGTAACCCGCTGTCTTCCAGGAGGAACCTGGGTGTATAATTTTTAATCAATTGTATATGTAAATTAAGTATGTAATTGTATATTAGTGTAAATAGATCCTATGTATATTATGTACAGTATGCTATGTATAATAATATACATGATGTGTATTATATATTAATGGTAATGTATTAAATATTTACATATATGTAAATGAGGCATATCACTGACATATTACTCCAGGCATTCTTGTTGCACTGGCACATTTTTGGTGACAATCAGAAAACCACTTACCCTAATTGTTCATCTGTTACATTAACCCAGTAAGAGACTGAACCTCTCAAATTCCGTCCAAAAATGATCTCTCCCTGCTCACACATGCATTGTTTGTCTGGACAGCACCCATCAGCACCCAAGCCAACGTTCTCCCTTGAGACCCCTGCCCCACAGTGCTCCTCCGAATAACCGCATGACCCAGAAGGGCCATGCACAGGTGTCCAGGACCCTGGTTCCTGGCTTGGCTCCCTCAAACTCAGCTTCATCACTCAGGGGCATCTGCACTGAGAAGCTTCCACCCCAACCCATACTGAGCAAGGCAGCTCCTTGCGTGGGTCAGGGAGCCTCCCCAGGCCCTTCTTAGCTCAGGGCAACCGTCTGCTTGGGCTGCCATCCCTGTAGTCCACATAGGGCTCATTCTCCACTCAGACACTGGGGGCTTACCTGGAGAAATTCTACTCACCTGGCCGAGGTTGGGACCTTGGCAATGATGTTATTTAAAACTCCCCCTGTGGGTGGAGACCTGCTGTCTTCCAGAACTCTGCTTTGCTCTGAGAACTCCATGCAGCATTGGGAGCCTGTGGCCACTACTGTACTGCCCATACCTTGTACCTTGGGCCGCTTTTCAGAGGCACCCTCCCATGAGAGGGGGATGAGCCCCTGCCTCCCTGGTCTCCCCAGCCAGTGGGGAGGGACTCAAGGCTGTTGCTAGCTGGGACATCTGTGAGTGCCCCCCACTCATCAGCCAGCCCAGCAGGCAAGAGGCACCCCAATAGGATTGTTACAAAATGCCCTGAGAGTCATGTGATCTTTGCCAGCGGTAAGGCTGCTTTCCAGACTGTTAGCAGATGAACCTTATACCTCCCTCTCCTGCATTTTCCAACCTGGCTTGAATGTTCTCCACAAAATCAGTGGTGAATCTGATGAGCACATGGAAATGCATTTGGTGGATTGATTTTTCCAAAGAAAGCATCGTATTGACAAGACATTATACTCTGCACTCACCCACACTGACCCATGGCAGTCCCCTGAGTGGGTCTGGAGGGTCCTTTACTATCTTGCTCATGCTGACCCTCTGTGTTAACCTTCTGCCCAGCTGCTTTCATGCTTTCAAAGCAAATGAATGAAGGCTCAGGCCCAAATGGAATTAAGAATTTTCATAAAATATTCTGCTCCAACATTTAAAATAATGTATGTAAAACTTACATACATATATAGTAGAGCATATAATCTATGATGCTTATGTATATTTCATAAATATTATTGAAAAAAAAAAAAGAAAGACAATTGCCATCCTATGTGAAGGGGAAGCCTCATCATCTTGCCCGAGGTCCAGGGTGATCTGACCCTCTCCTCATCTGTGTGTGCACATCGGCTTTGCTCCAGTGTTTGCAACAACCTGTATCATGCTCTGTGCATATGCTCTGCAGCTGGGCCGAGTGCAGCACGGTCACATCCTTCAGACAGAGATGCTCCCCCTTCGTGTTGCTCCAGAGGCCTCAGAGTCTGGTTGTGTGAAGGAGGGCTCAGAGCTCCCACGATCCTCAGAACTCCGAGATCAGAAGGGCAGTGGCCTTCCCTTGGCCCAGTGACCATGGCTGCTCCAGCCATAGGTCAGGTGCACTGGGGTTTCCTGCAGTCGGGGCTGAGTCACGAAGGCATGTTTTTGAGGTATACCACTTAGTGGGTGTGTGTCAGCTGAGCTGTGGTCAAGACATCACGGCTGTCTCTCAGAGAAAGATTACAGCCTCGTTCCATCACTGTGTGGCATCTGAACTGTGTCTCCACACTGGTCGTGGAGAAGCCCTGCAGAAAACAGATAAGAAGAAGAAATGGATAGGAAGATGGTGGTAATGTTTAGGTGACCAAAGTATTTCCCATTCTGTAAAAATGTTTTGTTTCTTATAACTTTAATTATTTCTTTGCTCGTTTACCCATTCATTAGTCTTGCAGGTTTTACTATGTTCCAGGCATTTGTTGGTGATCGAAATCGGGATGAACAAGGCAAAGATTTCTGCTTTCCAGCAGTTGTCTAGATAATAGTGTTTTGAAAGAGGAAGTATTTCAAAAGTTTGTGTCTGCAGCCTTTCTGGCAAAGGGCACTAGCTGAATGAGGTACATCGAGGAAAGGTGTCCAGGGCACTCTTGAATTCATGGGGAAAGAGTCCAGCTTGCCACACAGCCTTTACCTGCAGCTCCGGGTTCTCCAGGCATCTATTCCATCCTGTTTGAAAGCCCATCTTCCCTTAAACATCCTTCCATTTGGGCTGCAGACAGTCTGCTCAGTGCTGTATCCTGCTCGAATTCCCCGTCCGATGGGCACATTCAGGTGAGAGTGACATTTGTACTTGGTGTTTTGGTTTACAGCCTCTTTAATTATACCCAGTCCCTAGAGCACTTACACGATGCTCTTAAATATAGCTGACCCTTTCTATTTAATTTCATTTGCCTGTTAGTGTTTGGAGACTCTCCAGCAAAGCACTCAGTAAATTCAATAAAGTTCATACCACAATTAATACAGAGCCCAATGACAATGGAGGCCGGTGCCTTATAAGAAGCATCATAATTTGATGAGAAGCACAAATATTTCAGTGGATTAAGGAACAGAAATTGGAGTGAATGGATGAAATAAAATATTAAGTTTTGTATAATTAGTAAGCTTAAAACGTGGAGTAGTTTACCACCAGATCCAATCAGAACATCTTTCTGGAGCTTTACACGATTGCATTTGCTGTGAAGCTATGGATTTTGTTGGGATAAATTACTGATTTCCCCAGATTCCATCACACAAATTGACATAATGCAGAGTTCGACTTCAGATTTTGGTTCTTTCTTCCATTTTCGTGCTGGCTATAAATTTGGAACTGGTGGAATGAAGTGCATCTGTGTCTTGACACTTCATGTTACTTCCATTTATGATCCTAGAATGAGATATTTCTTTAAAAAATCATCTTTATTAGGTATACACTGTGTGGTTTGAAGGGCCTCTGATTCAAGATAATCAAGGTTTACTGAGTTGAAGGAAAGCCGAAAAATAATGTTAATGTAATACAGTGCTAGCCACAATTCCAGGAAAAAGCGATCACTCCTTATTCACCACACATTTGCCTCTCCGTGTGGCACGCATGTACAACTGCACGCCTCTCAGCAAGGATCATCCATCTCCAAGAAGCTCTGAACAGAAAGTAAGGATTGAGCTTCAGAACAGAAAATAAACTACACAATCAGCTTGCGTCCAGGATGCTGCTAATATTATTTCATTAATAATGCATTTTTGGTTGTCAGGAACAATCAGCATTGCAGTTCTTTCCTACATACTGTTTATTATAAATCACTTTGCAACGATACATTATTTTGCAGAGAATGAAAAGCAAAACCATTCCGTGTCAGCTGGAATTAACAGTCAGGAAACTATAGTCTTTCAGGAAGGGAAATAGGTAAATTAGCATATGGAAATCCGCTCAAAACAGCAGCCTGTATTTGTTGACAGAGGAAAATGAACAATGTGTATTCAAGCACAGAGATTAAAGTTACTTGAAACATTTCCTAATTGTTCCTGTTGGTTAATAAGAAAGTCCTGTTTGAGTAGTGTCAAGTTGTTGTTGGGTTTTTTTGTTTGTTTCGTTTTGTTTTGCTTTTTGTTTTAATCTCAGTTGGGGCTTGTATCACATATGAACTAGATATTTCATGAGGAATCCTCACAAGAACTCAAAATTGTTTAAATCAGAACATAATATTATAACAAGATGTTGATCCTGTTCTCAGACTTTTTAAAATCCTATTGTCTACCAGTTACAGTAAGATTTCGATTTACATGTGATGTTTATTTATGTCAAGGGGAAGGAGAACCTCATGAGAAGGAGAGAAGGAGCCCGACCCATGGCTAGCCCACGTGAGCTGAGTGGGGTGGGGTGGACTCTGGGTCCGCCTTCCCCATCACCGAGGCCAGGGCAGGTGAGATGACCCCCCTCCTGGTGGTCAACGGGGTGAAAATGTGCCCACTTCTGAGTCCCTCTACTTCTCATAAAATGGAAATCTCCCCAATTTGGACCCATATTTCTGCCCTTGCCACCTGCTGAAGCAGACAGGCCTGTTTGGAGTCCAGTTTGTTCAGCTCATTTCATCTTTGCCTCAAGGAAAGTGTAGAGTAACTTGCTAGAACTTGTCTGAAGGAATAGTTGAGTGAAGTCGCAGCGGAGATGTGTGATCAGAGTGGCAGGAGCAGTGACTGTAGGCTATGATCGCAGCAGAGCTGGTGGTTAGTGGGGGTCTCCAAGGAGTCATGGAGCCCAGCCCTCCCACTAGGCTATGGCCTGCTTTTGTGGGAGTAATAAAATAATCAACACTACTCTTGACTTGTTGGGGGCAGTAACACATAACGCCTTCAACCTTACAGTTGAGAATATGTGGGTCATCACTTCAAGATAATTCATTTTTTAAAAATTTACACAATCTGGAGAGGGTGGGTGTCCTATTTAGCTCAAATATTGCAATAGACCACCTTCCTTTGCCCTCCTTTGTTGGTAGGTAATAACATTACCCTTTATCACCATTTAGCTCACACTGACCTCCTCACTAGGGAGGGAGGAACAGGCGTGAACATCCCAGACGCCAGCCTGCCACATCTTATCCACTGTCCAAAAGAAGAAGTGAGCTGGGAGGAACGCGACCCGCCTTCTCCCTCATGAGACTGTGCAGGCTGAACTCGCCCAAGAGCAAAAGGCTCAGGTCTCGGCCCAGCCTCCCCATGTCACCCCAGTCATACCACCACCAACCTCCAGGCCGTGGGAATGTGGGGTCACCATGAGACAGCTCCCTCCCAGGACTCCTGGCAGCTGAGGGCCAGGGCTTGAGGGGAGCCGCAGCCTTGGGCCTCTGTGCAGGAAGCTCCAGGGCCTTTCTCTGGGGATGAGTACAGGGAACATGTCAGACCTTGTGGAATTTCTGGAAGGGAGACACGGGCACGCTGCCACCAGGGGACGTGACAGCACGGAGCGTCAAGAGAGCAGGAGACAAACGCCTCTTGGCAGCCCTGACCCTGTTCCCTATGCTTCCTTTGCTCACAGTTAGGCTTACCCCAGCTCCCAGAAACTTCTAGAAGAGGCTTCTCCTGCTGACCCTGCTGCAGGGTGCCTGATGTCCTGTGGGTGCCGGGCCTTGAAACTCCAGCCTCATCCTCCTGCCTCAGGGCCTCTGCCTCCCTCCACCCTGGAGCCACTATTCCTGGGAGGAATCCACTTCTCTTACACTACAAGTGTCTGCTGGTTTGTAAGCGGCACACCGTACAGCCAGCTGGTGGGGACGAGGACAGAAGCATGGCTCCTGGAGTCTCAGACCTGCTGTCTTCCACAGAGGCACTGGCACATTCCTTACCTGGAAGCCTTCCACCACTGTTGGACTACCCTGGTTGGGCGGATGCTGCTCAGACACAGGTAGTACCTCTGAGTCCAGCGTGCTGGCCAGAGTCACTCCATGGAGGGAGCACCTCACCTTCCTGGCCCGAGGGCCTCCTAGTGAGGAAGGCCTGGCCCCAAGAGGCCCCACTTACCGTGTGGCCCTTGACACCCCACAGGGCCTTACTCTATCACCTCTCGTGCTCCTGAACCCTCTGGGGGCCTGCGGTACACTCACTGCATGCTCTCAGGTGGAGAGGGGAGTTGGAGAAACAGGTCTCAGCAAAGTGGGAAACCCTGTCCTCTGTTCAGTCTCAACCCTCAGAGCACTTGTGCAGGGCAGGGCAGGCCTTGGAATGCCTCCATGATGACTAACACTCTCAATCTTGTTGACAAAACAGCTTATTTTGCTCTGGAATTTGCTTTTCCCTGGTCCCAGCCCACCTTGTTCCAAGAGGAGGCATCTACACTGGGATCTATTCCCGCTATACTTTCTCTGGAAGGCCTCCACTTTGGAGAAGGCTCCTAGGACTTTCCAGATGTAAGGCCCCTTTCTATACCTGCAGCCCTAGACCCTGACCAGACCAACAGGGTTCCAGTGGAGTGTCCAGGTGTGCCCCATCAGCCGTGGGAGGGGGGTGCTCCATGGAAGGCCCCTTCCCCTCAGCTGTGGCCATTCCTGCTTCTGCTGGCTCCAGGCCTGGCACCTAGTGGGAGATTGTTGGGGTCCCTTTTGGTTCTAGCAGAACATCCTCAGGCCGACTGGGGGATGCCTGGTTAGGGTGGACGGGGTCCCCAAACCCTGTCTCCACTACCCAGCATCTGAGATGTCATCGACCACCTTATAGGAGACTTTGATTCTGAAGGATTCATAAGTGAGATTTTACTATAACAGGATAGAGAGCAGTCTGTGCAGAGTTAGAAATCTGTAAAACCCCCATGGTTATGGGCACAGAGAAAGAACTACAGAAGCCAAACTGAGCATCGTGCTCAAATGAGACAAGGTGCTGGCTTATGATTGGATAACGGAATGAACGTAGTAAGGAGGTGTTCAAAAGCCAACCTAAAATACACAGAAAATCTACCTGAAGAAGAATAACAAGCAGTTTACTAATATTTGAGTATCTCACAATCAGTAAAATTAATAGAAACATAAATCCTACCATTATAATAAGAGGCTGGGATGGGAACATATAAGAAGGCTTTTTGGTAATTCTAGGGGAATTTGCTTTTTGTGCCATTAAGAACTTAATTGAACATCTTCATGACTTGATATCTCTTTGTTTTTAAAATTTCAAATGGCAAGTAGCCTGCAGTTTGTAATTCATAGGTAGAAGCCTAGATAGTTTGACTTTCTTTGAAATATAAATATATAAAGCCTAATAACTACAGAATTTCCAGAGGAAAAAAAAAAGTTTTGGCACAGGATGATACCGTTAGTTAAGTACAGTCCCTGGTAATATTTTACTGCAACACATTTATTTGTTTCCCATGGCTTTTTGATTGTTTTTATTTTTTTAAAAAAGATTTTATTTATTTATTCATGAGAGACACAGGCGAGGGAGAAGCAGGCTTTCTGCTGGGAACCCGATATGAGACTTGATCCCTGGACTCCAGGATCACGCCCCGAGCCAAAGGCAGATGCTCAACTGCTGACCCACCCAGGCATCCCTGTTTTTAATTGTTTGAATAAGGTAATAATCTGGCAAGTACAGATTTTATTTCTTGCTGCTTTTCCTAGACTTAAGTGTACATATTATAACTGCGTACACATATTACACGCCTTACTGAATAATGAAAACATTTGAGGTTATGATTCATCCTCTAAGGATGGCTTTAGCCAGATTCTCTAAGTCTGTAAAGTGAAATTTTCTGATTTGTATTCATTTCTAACTAATTTTTAATCTCAGATTTCAGTTCTATTTGGTTCAAGAGGCATGTAGAGGAGCCCGCTTCTCTATCCAGATAGATGTTCAACCCTCTTATATTATCGATTCTAGGTTTATGGCTTTCTGATAAAAGAATGCAGTCTGTACTTTGTACTTGTGGAAATTTGTTAAGATGTTCTATATGATTAATATTTGGGTGTATGTCAAATAAAATATAGTATCTGTGGATGTGGACTTTTCTATATATTAATCCCTGTTGGATCAAGCATTTTCATCGTTATTCAAAATTAAATGTGTGAGAATGTGTGAAAATGTGAGAGTGTGAGTGTCTGTGTGTGTAGTTGTAGTTGTGATTATTATTGAATTATTTGTCAAAACTCGAAAGAGCTGTAATAGTTTCCTTATATGGTTATAGTTCATCAAACTCTCCTTGGACTCCATTTGTAAGAGTTTTGCCTTGTGTATTTTGGTACCACATTGCTGGATGTACAGAGTCCATAACTGATTTGTTTACAGATCATATTTAATGCCATAAAATACCACCACTTCCCCTGCCAATAATTCAAAAATTCCATTCTGCAGCACTCTCCATATGTTATCTTCCCATTGTTTAATGGGACATTTGTGCCTGCATTCCTCATTGAATACCTTCATGCCTCCCTCTTTCTCCAGCTTTCAGAGATCTTGGACCAACTTTTGCTTTTCTTCCCAGTTTGTGTGCATTTAAGTGAATTGGAATGCTATAGTAAGTACTTTTTATTACCATTTTAATCTATTTGTATATCGATTTCTTTATAATTACATTATAGCTTAGAACTACAGGGTTGCCTGGGTGGCTTAGTCCATGAAGCGTCTACCTTTGGCTCAGGTCATGATCTCAGGGTCCTGGGATTGAGCCCCGCATGAGGCTTCCCGCTCAGTGGGGCATCTGCTTCTCCCTCTCCCTCTGTCCCGGCTTATGCTATCTCCTTCTCTCTGTCTCTCTCTCTCTCACTCTGTCTCTCAACTAAATAAATAAAATCTAAAAAAAAAAAAAAAAAAAAAAGAAAGAAAGAATTTTATTAACATATAGTTAAAGAATTAACAAGTGATATGGTTTTAACTCTCAGGACTTTGTCCTGGATACTTAATTTTTCTATACAGACAGAGACCCTTTTACTGATTCAATTTTTTAATGGCTAAAGAATTTTCTTAGCTATTTTTTTTCCCCTCAAGTTCACGCAGGTTTCTAAAACTACATATCACAAAATGTTCTTTTTCTCTTTACTCACTAATAATGACTAGGGTAGGTATGGAATTCTGTGGTCACTGTCTTTGTTCAACTCTAGATTCCAGTTTTGTCCTTAGAAGTTCAGATTCTGACTGGACTTTGGTGTGAGGTAAAGAGGAAGTTATCCTTCTGCACCATTTGTCAAGATTACCTTTTCTCTACTAAAATGCCTAGTGCCTTGGTTGAAAATCAGTTAACCACATATGTGTGAATCCATTTCAGGATTCTCTAATTTTTTTCCATTCACTCACCCTTTACCTTTATGCAAATCCAAAACTATTTTGATTATAAATTTATAATAAGTCCAGATTTAACATAGCATAAATCCTTTAACGTTGTTCTAATTCAAAATTGCTTTGGCTATTTTAGGTCTTTTGCATTTCCATATAATTTTACAATCAACTTTTTCACGTCTACAAAAAAATTCTACTAGGATTTTTGGCTGGATCTGTGATGAATATAATGATGAATTTGGAAGGAATTGGCATCTTGACAATATTGAATTCTTCTGAGCCATGAGTGTAGTATTTATTCATATCTTTCAGTCTTCCCAGCAGTGTTTTCTATTGATAGATCCTATATACTTTTTGTCAAATTTGTCTCCATTTTAACAATATTTTAATGTTATTGTAAATATATTTTTTCTACCTCTGATTTTTTGTTGCTACTCTGTATCCAGCAAACTAAATTCACTCATTATTCCTAATATCTTTTTGTACATTCCTTAGAATTTTCTGCATAAATGATCAGATTTGCTTTATTTTTTCTCCTCAGTTCATATGGTTTTATTTCACTTTATCATCACGTCACTGCTGGGACTTCCAGAATACTGTTGAATACTAGACATGAGAGTGGAATATGTGTCATTTTCCTGTTACGTAGAATATTCAGGGTTTTTTGCCATTAAATATGGAGTTAGATGTAAGTTTTTTAGACTCCCATCACTAGATTGCAGAAGTTTCCTTCTATTCCTGTTTTGCTAAAAGTTTTACAACAAGAATATGTTACATTTTGTCAAATGTTCTTTTCTACATCTTTTGAGCTAACTTTACATTTTAAGACATATATTATTTACATTGATTAATTTCCAAATAAAAATCAACCTTGCATCCGTACTTAGTCATGATGTCTTAACATTTTTATATATTTCTTTCTTGATTTAATAAAATTCTGTTCAAGGGCAGCCCCAGTGGCTCAGCGGTTTAGCGCCGCCTGCAGCCTGGGGTGTGATCCTGGAGACCCGGGATCGAGTCCCACGTCGGGCTCCCTGCATGGAGCCTGCTTCTCCATCTGCCTGTGTCTCTGCCTCTCTAAATAAATAAATAAATAAATAAATAAATAAATAAATAAATATTAAAAAGAAATCTGTTCAATATATTTACATCTAATTTCCTGAAAGTTATCAGACTCTGGTTTTATTTCCTCTCATACTTTTGCCTGGTTATAGAATCAGGAAGGTAATGCTGGCCTCATGCTGGATGAGTTTGTGTAGAATAGGTATTATTTCTTTCAAATATTTTCTGCAATTCACCAGTGAAGCTATCTGGATGGACTTGACTTTTTTTGTGGAAAGAGTTTTTAATGAAGCTTATTTTTTTTTTTTTAAAGATACAGGGCTATTTAGTTTGTCAATTTCTTCCTGAGTGAATTTTGCTACTTTAGATATTTCAGTATTTTGTATTTTTCACAAAATATGTTTATTTCAGCTAAGTTCTTAAATTCATCCACACAGAGTGCTTCATAATATCCTGTTATATTTCTTTTTATTGTTTGTTGGGGCAGTAGTGATGCTCCTGTGTCATTCATGACATCAGTAATCTGTGTCTTCTCTCTCTTTTTTCTACTTAGTCTAGAGAGAGATTTGACAATTTCATTGATCATCTCAAGGAATCAACCTTTGCTTTAGTTGATTTTATTTATTGATTTTCTGTTTTCTATTTTATTGGTTTTTGTCATATGCTTATTATTTCCCTTCCCTGCTCTACTTTGGTGTTAGAATAGACCCTTTGTTACACAAGAGTGGACCTGGACATCAGCCCTTGGTTTCAGGACCCCTCGCTCTCCTCACTCCTCCACCTCTGGCAGGACCTGCTCCCCTTCCTTCATCATGTGAGCTGCTGTGTTGTCATCCTTGCATTACTGAGCTGCCTGTTTTGAGGTGGGGCTTGCTTTCCTCACCTCCATAACCTAAGTAAGCTGTTAGGACACACATGCATGTAACTTCAGCAGTCACCCATCACTTTGTGAGCTATTTGATTGTTCAGGTAAGGATATTCGAAGTCTTCACATTTGACTTTACTCTTGTCTAAAAAATCAAATGAGAGACATTCAGGTTTTGGTGCTAACAGCTGTGTTAAAGTGTGTTGGAAGACAAACTGGTAAGCCCTGGTCTTCATCCTGGTTCTACCATGGGCCCACTCTGTGACCCCTCAGAGCCTACCCCATGGGCCTAGTTTCCTATCCATAAAACTTAGACAAGTGGACTGATTAATTAACAGCATTTCATTAGCTGGAAAGAAACCCAAAATTCCATGCATGTCCCTTTGCCTTGGACATGTTTCTTCCAGAAAATGTGTATGAAACATATCTTGCTCACATATTTTACTTTTTAAATACTTACCTACATACACTGTTCCCTGAAAAGTAAGGTTGGTTGCAGAAAAAGAAAATACTTGTCATTAGAGATAATTGCAAACTTTTGAAAATAAAGCAGACTGGCATGGCTTGGGCTCGTACCTGTCATAAGTCCAGTCTTCAGGCATCCCTTCCATTTTTGTCAAACGTGATTATGGAGACAATTATGAGAAACACTGCAGGGATGGGGGCTTGGTGCAGAGCACTGTGCCACAGCTGCTCTTCTCTTGGGAAGACAGAAAGGAGAGCTTTTTTCTTAGCAGAGATGCCTGAGTCATGGCAGCCTTCTCTAATGGCTGTTATCCGGTTATCCGACACCCTGCCAGAGCTACAAACAGCAGCACATCTGATCTGAAAGAATTGTGTCTAATCTTTTGAGTGAAGGCTTTGTGGCTGCTGAACTGGCATTGGAGATAAATCAGCACATCGTGTCTTGAAATCAGACACCAAGAGGGCATGTGGACAAATTGAAACCTCTTGTGGGAAAGAATTTTGCCAAATCTGAGCATTCCACATACCAGCCCACGGAACTGGTGGTACTCTTCTAACCTGGCTCGGTAATTCTCATAAAGACCCCAGTTAGACACATAAAGACTGTGAGGACAATGGAAGCCTGATTCAAGGAGGAGGAAGCAATACATTCACAAAAGATCACTGTTCTGTTTTTCCAGAGAGTTCACCCAACAGCTAGCTGAGGACTACAGTCTGGTCAACATATTGCAGAGTAGTAAGGAGAAGTGAGGGTCTGATACAACTCTCTAGTCCATTCTTGTAGAAAGCATGCTCTCATTTTTTGAATGAAAATAGGCATTTGGATTTATTTGCCAGGTGAATGTCACATATTCCATACTAACAATAAAGAGTGTTTTCAAGAGTCACGATCACATGCATGGATGGTCTTAAAGTGTTGGGTGTGCACAGCACCACACCATGCTGGTCAAATAACTAAGCACTTTATTCTGACTGAAAAAGACTATTGACATAAAAAAGCAGTTGCAAGAAAAATATCTGTGTAAATCAAATTGTGCATTAAATAGCAGAAGAATAAAAAAAAGAGGGGGGTAGATAAGTCTGAGCAGTTATGACTAACATCATTATTCCAAATCTTTCCATTTAGTTTTCTTTTCGTGATAAAAATCAAGGACTCTCTTGCCTCACAAAATTAGTAATATTTACCACATGTCACTAAAGGAAAATCACATTAGATAAGGTAATATTTACCATGTCCACAGCACTTAACCAAGTAATCCATACAGGGCACACAGCAAATTATTACCTTTCCTTTTAAGATCCTTATATATGCTGTTACATATAATATTTTCAAAAGCCTCGAAATCTAACCATGACATGCACTTGCCAAAAGCAGAGAGAACCCACTGACATGAGCAAGCTTTCAGGACAAATCACAATGTTCCCATGGATATTTATTTAAACATGTCTGCTGTCCTTAATCAATACAATTAATAGCCAGGAACACACATTTATACTGAAGATGGCCAAAGTCAATTTGTCCTGAAGATTCAGGGGGTCCCTGGGAGATTGGTTTTCTGTTTAGTGTGGGTTATCACACTCAATCATATTAAGAAGTGGTTTTCAATACATCTCTCAAAATTCCTCGTCTGATTTCTCATGTTAAGGGAGAGTCTAATTGGATTTTTTAATCCTTGGCTAATCATCCTAGGCTATGTTTAGGAGGAAACTGAAAAGTACTTTCCACCAACCTATTATTTTAAGGCAAGCTCGAATGTAACCCAAATCAGTAGGAAAATAACGCAGTAAGCTCTTCTACTGTATAGATATTGCATGAAAACAATACACTCCTTTCTTCGCCACGAAGCCCGTCCCCTGCCTTTGAAGCAGCTCTGAAATAATGGACCGCCATGGGCTATTTTCTTCTGGTTTCTATGTTTCAATACCAGGCTTGTCTCCTCTGTTTGTTTTTAGCTAATTGCCTCAAGATCTAATAAGTTAGTGATGATGGGTGATACGCGCCAGTGACCCCTGCCAAAAGAAATATCATGTCGCACCCAAGTTGAAGGAGCGGCCCTGATCGGTCAAGAATGCTTTCTCTAAGGGGCTCTAATTTCTTGAGCGGGGGTCAGAAATGGCATCAGTGATTGGATTGGGTCCTTTAAGTGTCCGCACAAGGAGACTTCCCGGAGAGGGAGACCAATAGACACACTTGTCACCGGCTGCGCGGGTTGTCGCCTTATTGAGCTGCACTGGCTGCGCATGGCCCCGTCTTCCGGCAGACCCATCACGCTGTCCTTTCTTGGACAGCCATTACAGGAAAATTCAACTTTGATGAGAAGTTTAATCTGGTTCCCGTGGAACACGCTTTCCTGAAGTTTTATCCAATGTTCTTCCCTCCTCGGGGCAACTGAGCCTAATAAAGGAAACAAATAGTGTTGGTTGCAAGAGCATCTCAATCTGGGAAGTGGTAGGAAGCACACTGGTCAACGTGTGATCAGCAGACAATCTCTGCCATTAGAAGGAAAAAATCGAGGCTCCTTGGCACAACAACAGGATATTTAGACACACATGCACAGCTCAGGAGAAAGCAGCCTGTGGAGCTGTGAGTGGCAATCAAAGCCTACATGAGTGAGCCAGGAGCTGAGAGGGCCTGTGGTGTTGTGGGGGGCGGGGGTGGCTTTCTGTTCCTGGATATGCAGGTGATGCGCGCTTCCTGGGGCTGCCGTGGTCAATCACCTCAAACTGGAGCCTCAAAACCACAGAAAGCTGTAGTCTTGAATTCTGGAGGCTAGAAGCCTGAGCTCAAGGTAGTGGTAAGGCCGAGTTCTCTCTATTGGACTCCTTGGCTTGGGATGGCTTCACTTCCACTTCTGTGCCCCTGAGTACACTCATCTTCCTGTGGTGTCCTCCTCTTTGCATCTCTGGGTCCAAATTCCCCTTGGCTTACAGGACACCAGCCACTGCAGTGGGGTCCAAAAGATCCAGTGTGGACTTAACTTGATTGCCTGTAGAGTGACCTATTTCCAAGCAGCATCAGAGATACTGGGGGTTAGGATTTCAAGTCACAGTTCTGGGGGGTACAGTTCAACCCATCACATGCACTGGAGAGGCCTCCTGTCTTTTGCACAGAAGCCCTGCTGAGCTCCCGTGCACAGGCCTTGATGACTCCATCCCCGACTCCCTCTCCTTCCTCATACTCAGTCCTCGCTGGCCTCCCCATGGTCCCAGTGGGTTAGCTTAGCTCTGTCCTCCATCTGTATTCAAGGTCTGGAGAGTGTCAGGCTGACGCGATGGCACATCCTCTGTCTGCCTCCACTGTAGGTTCTCAGGGGAGCCAGGACTGTGATCCAAGCTGCAGACCCAGTTTCATATTTCTAGGCCCTAACAGACTCCCCAAGCATGTGTTCTTTGCATGTGGTCAGTGGAGATGTGTTGGGAACACACGTAACTGCAACACTAGGACAGATTTCCGGGAAACCTGTTCTTGGTAAGCCACACCTGCTGCTGCAGAGTCCATGCTCTCCATGTGACCCCTTCCAATGTCTGTGCCCCACGCCTGTGCCCTCCTTCTCCGCGCTACACCTGCCCAGCAAGCCGGGCCTGCCATGGACCTTGGCCACCCAGATTCTCTGTCACCCTCCTGGGCATTGTCATGGGACTGGGAGAAGCCCAGAGGACGTCAGGACATGGGACAGGAGGAAGTTTTATGTACTTACGATTGCTATTACTTTGCTGCTTTCGCTGTTTTTTTTGTTTTCTTTTTTTTTAATTACACAGAAGCAAAATTATTTTCTTTACCTGACCAAGCTGGTAAAACTGTTTTAAACATGCAAATGTAAGAAGAAAGGTCAAGAAGAGACCGTGCTGGCAACGGAGACCTCATTCTTCAGAGGGGAGGGCAGGGCTCCCAGGGGCATAGGAGGAAGGCACAGAAGTGGAGGCTGCAATAGAGGGGTCTGGAGACTGGGGGGCATGGAGCAGAGCCTGGCAGCTGAAGACAGGGTCTCGGGGACTGGGCCGCGGGACCCACCAAGGAGCCTGTATGGGGCGCCCAGAGAGGGTTGGGCATGTGGCATGCGGCACTCAATTAATGCCACGCAGTTTCTATGAAGAAGACAGTGTCCTGTTTTACTGATGGAGAGGTGTGATTTGCACTCAGAATAATTTCTTCCAGAATCACCGAGCTGAGCAAGGGCGGAGTCAGGGTCCAAGTCAGCCTGGGGCCCAAATACATGTTTATTAATTAAATGTACAGATAACTGTTTGGGGCCAAGAGGCCAAAAGACATCATCAGATCAGGTAGGGAAGTACAGAGTTCTCCATCCACAGGGCTGGGGTTCCAGGCTCTGCTGTTCGGGGGGCGTGGGGAGGACTGTGCGCCCCGGTCCTGGGGGCCACGGGAATGGACAGGCATCTGGACGCAGGAAATTGAGCCAGGTTTTAACTGTTACCTGCACAGTAATTCAACCTTCCGTCTACCCCATCTAGCCTCCCAAGCGGACAAGTGATCAGTTCTCAATTCTGTTACCATTTTTTTTCTCAGTGTTTTGCATATACTTAGATTTAGATGGCCTTTTTTTTTTTTAAGATTTTATTTATTTATTCATGAGATACACAGAGAAAGAGGCAGAGACACAGGCAGAGGGAGCCCGATGTGGGACTCGATCCCTGGACCCAGGATCACGCCCTGAGCCAAAGGCAGACTCTCAACTGCTGTACCACCCAGGCATCTCAGATGCCCAAATTTAATCTGAAATATTTAGTGAATTAAATATAAAATCTTCACATCAAACAATGTGTTTAGCTGTGAAGGTTTGGACTAGATGCACGCTCAGGGAAAAAATCATTTTTAATAATACATATTGTTAAGCTTATTTTGCAAAAAAAAAAGACCCTCCAATTTAAGATTTATTTTTACAGCTTTTTATGTATTATGTTATGCTTCAAAGTCTTTGGTGGTATAATAAGCTCTCCCAAAAGAAGTCTTGGGCATATACGGAATGCACATGAGCTTTGAAAGTTGTGTTTGAGGAAGACCTAACCCTCTTTCTGATTGAGATCATGTTTGCAGTTTCCTTTGTTTAAAATATGCCTAAGAATTCTACTTCTACTGCAAAAATAAATGATAAATTATTTATACATACCAATTATTTATTATTATTTATGCAAAGCTTGTCATATTATGCATGCATAAGGGGATTAAATCACCGTTAACCCGCAATGCCTTTAGGGGCGTTATACGATGGGCAAAAGGTGGCGTGTGGGTATTACCATCGGCAAATATATGCACCAGGAGCCTGCACTTTGTTTATGTACATTGCTGCTCTGATATACTTAATAGGAAGGAAAATACGATACCAGAACTGTATCAACCAATAACGCTCATCCAACTAATTCTAAATTCGATTATCTCCACATTAAATAAATAACTCAGGCAAAGAAGGAGCTGTTACAGTGCCGTGTGCATTGTAATGTAGACATAAAAATGCCCGCTAGTTTAAGCTAAAAGAAACTAAAAGAAACAGATGAGCTCAACTTAGGGGGGAAGAAAAGTGTACTTTCCCTAGGGCGATGCTTTTGTCATATAATAGCGACATATTACAATCAAGAAAGAAAGATAAATCAGGAAAATACCGTGATATTAGGACTTGTCATGGTACTTCCTGATAGCATTTGGAGTTTCAAGGCAAATTCAGTGAAGGTATTTTTTTTTTCCCAAAATACTAATGCATATAAATGAAATTATTAGCAGCATTCATTTTTAATGGGAAGCCTAATGGAGGCTTGAGGACGACAGAACTACCCTTTGATCGCGTGAAGGAGCGTTTTCCACTTCCTAGGGCGAAAATTATACCCAATATGATGATGGAAAAAGCCACCCATCTCTGCAATCGACAGCTGGAAGACGTGAGGTGTTTTCATGGTTCTGCCGGAGGAGTAGCCACGTGCTCCCGTGTCTGTGGGGGCACTGGGGTTTGGGTGAGGGCTCAGAAGGGGGTGCTAGAACGGAGGCTGCAGCCCTGCAGGTGCCACAGGGCCAGTGCCACCATCTGATGGTGGAATGCCAGCTTGCCAAGGGCTCCAGAGGGTGATTATCCAGGTCTTTCCCTGGTCCATCGCCTTGCACATCTCCACTCCCAACACGTTGATGGCTCGTTCTGGTCTGTGTGTGTGGAGCTGCATTTGCTCACACTGTCCACACGGGTATCATGAAACCTTTCTTTGACGTCACACAACACCCATGACCTTGGAAAGCATGCTGTCATGGTAAGTCTAGTGATGGGTGGGAGCAGCAGCATCACCAATACGTGCCCCAGCCCTGCTCAGTTTTCAGGCCACAGAAGGGGCGTCCTTGCTGAGACACACATGAAGCCTTCCCCCAGGCCAAGCCAGGACTCAGCCAGCCTCCCAGCCTTTGCACACGTCCTGATTAGATAGGATCTGTACCTTCTCTGTTGCTGTGCCTTGTGATTAGCAACCCCCAGAAGCTTTCTCTCTTATTTATAATAATACCATTTGATGATTCATAATAATATCATCTCTGTTTTCAATTTAAGCACTGTCTCATTGGTCTTCTCCTCAGACAATAGCCGTTCAGAGGCAGCACACTCTATATTCATGACAGGTACATTCTAAGACCTTTGTGAATTTCCAAATTTGCAAATACCGCCACGGAATATAATCCCCCTCATAAAATGCAGTTAAGGATAGCTGAAAATCTTAAATGATGTGTTAAGACCATCAATGAATTGAACAAAGTACAAAAGGTATTTATCAAATGATTAGTATTATTTCTATCCTGAAAATACACTACATTGCATCACGACCTCGCCCCTGGGACCGTGACCAGAACCTTACCCTCTGTGTCTGTTCCAGCCTGTCTGGGTCTCTGACCTGAGACAAGGCCAAGGTCCGGGTCCTAAGTACCAGACTTGAGCAGAAGATGGGTGGAGGCAATGTACTCAGACTCCCTCTGGGGCAGCCCTGCTGGGATGCTTAAAGACATGGCAAATGCAAGGCTGAGTCCTGAACCTGCCAGATGAGAGTCCAGAGGGGCCCCAGGAACCCGCATTTCTAAGAACCCCAGATGAGGGAGTGTGTTCAGGAGCAAGGCTGGTAGAGATGGGGAGGAGGAGGCTTGGACAGAGAACCCCCCACTCAGGGAGCCGACTGTGTGCCCGACATGAACTCCCCCAGTGTACACGGTGGGTCACCACGACTTGGCAGGTGTGACCTTAAGGAGGATGGAAAAGCCCTGGTGCTTTGGGAAATGCATTTTCCCCATACCCAGAACCTAAGTGGAGTCCCATCAACATCCAGCCTGGAGCCGCCATTCCTCAGACCGTCCCCGATGCCTCTGCCTTGAGGGGCATGTGTGGGAAGTGCCCACCGTCCCCGTACGGGGCTGAGCGAGGAGCAAGGGGCGAGAGCCCAGGGCATCCCCCACCCTGTCCCCAGTCAGTGACATCCCAGCTGCAGGAGTGTTCCGTGTGCATGTGCCTGTGTGCACACACGTGTGTACGTGTGCCCATGTGAGCCTACTTGTGGGGGCACCACACATAAAACTGTTGCAAAGCACAAACAGGTTGTCGTATGTAAAACACAATTCCCCGTGCATCCCGGGCCCATACGCCGATGCTCTCGCTCTGCATCTTCCAGTCATTTGAAAGGATAATTAGTGTGTGGCGTCTGTCTGGGACCCTCGGAGGGTTAGTGTCCATCCTGTTTGTCACTGTTTCTCTCCTAATCCCCTCTAATGAGGGTTTATGTTAACACGGATAAGCCCTCGCCGGTGCGCACTACCCGGCCAGCCGAGCTGACGGAGGGCACGCTGCTTGCGTGTCCCTGCTCGGCTGTCCGGCTGCCAGCCGTCGGAGGGCGGCGGTGGGAGAGACTCCGTGGGCTCACGGGTGCGCCTGCCCGGGCCCTGGGCTGGGCAGGTCCTCTGGGAGGGTCGCTGCCATCGGGCGGGATTGCTTTCGGGGACCTCACTTGCTGTCGCAGGCAGCTAGAGGAGGCTGTGTCATTGGGGCAAGGCGTGCTGGCTGCTGCTTCAGGCCCTCCAGCTGCTGCTCCTGCCCAGGGAGACGGAAGGACAGCCCAGGTCAGCGTGGCCGAGCCCCGGCTTCGCCCTAAACCGCGGGGGGCGCGGGAACCAGCCCGGGAGTGGCCTGAGCGGTGCAGATGCTGTCGTGAGGAGCAGCGCGGCCTCTCTTCCTCCGCGCCGTCGGCAGGGTGAAAAGCAAGAGGGGCAGATCTCAGCCCTTTGGACGGCGGCGTGCTCTCTGCGGGCCAATAGCCCCGGGCTCCTTCTTCAGCTCTAAGATGACGATTGTAAAGAAAAAAAGAAGGAAAAATAATAATCATCACAATTTAATAAAAATGCACACTCACGACCTCTAAGTGTTTATTTATTTAGACTACTTTATTTATTTATTTAGACTTCTCCAGAATCCCACATTTGGAGCATAATTCTGAGTCTTGGTTTCCACGGAAGCCCGGGTCCTGAGTAGGGTGCAGGCCTCAGGGCTTTCCCAGAGTCAGGCTGCCAATGTGGGGCCCACACGGCCTCCCGGACAGCTGAGCACGAACGTCTGGAGCAGGGAGGGGACTGCGCATCCCTGGCAGGTGGCGAGTGTGCCTGTGGCTGCCAGGAGATGGGACACGTGGGTGCCGCGCTCACATACTTGCACACACACGCACGAGAGCCCACACTGCAGCTTCTTGGCCTGGCCTCCTAGTGAGCTCTGTGCTGACAAGAGCTTCTTGGTGATTCTGGCCAAGTGCAGAAGGACAAGAAGGCAGAAGACTCAGGCCCCAGCTTCCCTTGCACTCGGAGGATGTCAGATTTTTGGAGGGAAAGAAACTTTCTCTGCCTTTCATGTTAAGCTTCATGTTCCAGGAGGAGGGTTCCTGTTGGCGTGTAAACTCTCTGCCCCCAACGGGGTGAACATTGTGGGAGACACACAAGTAGGACTCACTTGATGAATGAATGAATGAATGAATGATCGATCTGGTCAAGTTAGGGCTGGTTCTGGGGGAAGAATATGGGGGTGTTGTGTTAGGAGGCTGGGGCCGGTCTGGTATCAATGATCACACAGGTGTGTGAGCAAGGGCCACCGGGCAGGAGACGTGGGCAGGTGAAGGGTCTCGTGTCAGACGTAGTTAGGGCCTCCCCACTCCTGCGGGGCTCCCCGTGCACCCCTGCTGGCCGGTCCTGGGGGCTCCTTCTGGCTTTGAACGGCTCCCTGGGTGCAGCTCTGCAGAGGCGCGCCCCGGCATAGCCCTGACCCCAGGAGAGATGGGATGTGGGTACGTCTGCTCCCCATGGCCACCGTAACAAAGTGCCACAGGGCAAGGGGCTCACAATGACAGACGTTGCTCCTTCACTGCTCTGGAGGCCAGAGTCAAATCCAGGGTGTCAGCTGGGTTGGGGGATCCGTGCTAGCCTAGCAGAGCTTTGGGGCTTATGGCCCTGTCACGCCGAGCCCCACCTCCGTGTCTGTGCGGGCATTCTCTTCTGGGTTTCCGTGTCCCTTCTCTTCTTAGAGGGAACCAGCCACAGGGATCGAGGCCACCCAATCCAGCATGAAGTCACCTTAACTAATTATACCTGCGAAGACTCTATTTCCAACAAAGTCACCTGCACAGGGACTCAGGGGGTGGGACTTGCTTTGGGGGGACATGATTCAGCCCCCCACGATGAGACAGTATCCCATTCCCCCTGCCTGGGTGGCCCTCCAGGAGACACTGCTCTTCAGCAGCCCTGCTCTCCTGACTTCCCAGCCGCATGCCTCACACCCTCCTAGACTGGGACTCCCGGGGGTCACATCTCACACACAATCCTTGTGTCAGGGTCTGTTGTCTGGAAACTCAGACTGATGCAGGAATCCAGAGGCGAGGTGTCTGAGGCCGGCTGGTGACCCCTGGGGGGAGGCGCAAGAACGGCTGGCACAGAACGGGGTGATGGACTCAGGCTGTGAGCGGGGGCTCCTCACCATGCAGGTGGCTCAGGCAGGGATGTCCCATGGCTTCACCGAATAGTCTCCTGGTGGCCAAGGATCCTTTACACGCCTCCCACCTAGACCACAGAACCCGGTGCCAGGTCTAGGGTAGAGGCCGCTAGTCCTGAGACTTTATCCTGCCCCGGGAGCGGGATGCTGAGGATAGTTCCAGGACCCCACGTCTCTGTTCATTGGTAGAGCAGGGACGGTCGCTCTGCCTCCTTGTCCCCTCAGCTTGGCGCACCGTGCTCTGCTCTTCTAGGGCCGGTGCCACCTTCCTTGTGGAGACGCAGAGGATCCTGCCTGCTCTGACTCTCCCCAACTCATTCTCAGAGCTTCAGAAACACATGACAAGGGGACTGGCCACTTGGGGCGTCCTGGGCACCTCCAGAGGAGTGGGCAAAGGCTCTGCTCTCGCTGCACAAGGGAGAGAGCGTGCAAGCTGCCTTGCCCCGCCGGCAAGGAGACCCCCTCGACCAGCTCCTGTGCTGCCGAGTGACCCCACTTGCTGATTAAAGAAAAGGAAATACATTTCAGGACCAAAGCCTCTGTTTCCTGGTCCTATCATGGCTGTTCACACTTTTGTAGCACACAAAAGTCAACACAAGGGTTTCCCACAACAAGGTCACTGCTGTTTCCCGTGGAGGCACTGCCCTCCAAGGCAGGGGCCCACCTGGTGGGCAGGTGGGGCTCGGCCAGGAGGAGATGGATGCACATGCTGCGTCATCCCCCCAGGGCCGGGCTCCTGTCTCTGCTCTGATGGGCTGGGTCATCACACCAGCTGCAGGGTGTGGGACACAGGGACCGGCCTCCTTCCGCTGGCGTAGCTAGGTCTCTGTTCTGACTTGATGGCTCATTTCATTTTGGAGAAGGAGGCCGGGATAGAGAGAGGGGCAGGTCTGCCGTGGGGAGCTTGTGTCTCTTCTCTGCTCTCATTTCCTCGGCCACGGATCATCTCCGAGGCACACGATTCTTAGATGTGTCATCCTGTGTCACACGCTGGATAAAGCTGTCCATCAGGGATGATAGACTGTGGCCGCCACCTTTGTCACTTCCTCCCCGGCTTCATGTGATGTGGGGACATGGTCTCCACGTGAAGCCGGGGGGCCAACCCCTGACATAGGGTAGGGAAGGGCCCGCCACCCGCCTCGCAGCCCCTTCCCCACTGCATGCATCCCCAGGAACTCACACAGCCTGCAAGAACTCCAGGGAGGACGTGGGTGGCTTGGCAATGGGCAGTGCAGCAGAGCGTACCCTTCCATCACGCAGAATACGTTCATTTTTAAAGAACTATTTAAGGTTGAGTTCATCTTGAGCAGAATACCCAGTCTCCTGGGCATGGACAGCAAATGCGGAGAAACTCTAGGTCTGCTGGTGCATTAGAGGACATCACTGTTGCCCACCCCATAGGTACGACTGACCCACAGTCCTGGTTGGACAATAACTCACATGGGGAAGCCCCAGCCTCCAGGACCTTAGAATGTGACCCAGTTTGGAACTTGGGTCATTGCAGATATAATGGAGTTAAAGTGAGGTCATTAAGGTGGGTGCTAATCCCATGACCGGGGTCCTTATGGAAGAGAGAAATTTGTTTTTAAAATTTTATTTATTTATTCATGAGAGACACACAGAGAGAGGCAGAGACACAGGCAGAGACAGAAGCAGGCTCCATGCACGGAGCCTCATGCGGGACCCCAGGGTCAAGAGGCGAGCCCAAGGCAGACGCTCTCCCGCTGAGCCACCCAGGTGTCCGTGGTTGGGAGAGATTTGGACGCAGACAGGCTCACAGGGAGAAGGCCATGGGAGCCTGAAGGAGACCTGGGAGGTGCCGTTAAAAACCAAGCGACGTCTCAGTGTCAGTGAGCCGCCCAGGGTGGAGGGCGGCCTGCAGCAGACTCTGCCTCCCGGCCTCAGAAGGGGCCAGCCCTGCCGACGCCGTGACCTCCGATTTCTGGCCTCCAGAGCCAGGAGACAATACACGTCTGTGTTTGAGGCCCCCCCCCACAAACGCCCCCCAGCTTGTGGCGCGTGTTATGGAAACTCCGATAAACTAACACACCCACCATGATAATGTAAACGCACCTTTTAGCGTGTCAGGCACTTTCAGATTTTATAAGATGTGTATTCCGCTCTGGACCAGTTCGTGTGCAGTGTCGGGAGATAGGTGTTCGGGTCCTGTCTCGGCTGACTCGGACTCACAAGCACAGTGGACAGGACCGGTGGTTCGTGTGCGGGGAGTTCTCCAAGGGCCGGCTCTCAGATTTGGCCAACAAAAATACGGGACTCTCAGTTAAACTTCAAATTCGGATAAACAATGCATGGTGTTTAGTACACTCGTGTCCCGTGCGACACTTGGGACATTTTTTAGAGCAAGCAGCCGTTTGTTGATTATCTGAAATTCAAATCTAACAGAGCATCCTGTTTGTCTGGTGGCTCAATGTGGGGGTGCCCTGAGGTCATATATTTAAAACAGGGACACACAGTGAGTGTATAATACACTCTGGCAACTTTTGAGACTTGGCATCTCCAGCTCTCTCCAGGTAGATGAGCTCTGTGGGGTCCCTGTGACTTATACCACTTGACCAAGGTTTTTATGTGGACCCCACGCCCCACGAGGCTGCCGCGGCCCTGGCTGTTGACACAGTTGGAGTCGTCTGGGCAGAAAAGCGTGCACACAGGTGGGGCCGCTCTCCTTGTGGGAGGATAAATCACATCTTCAGCCTGCTGAGCTCCGACTTTCTGCTGAGGCTGCAGCAGAGGGTCAGATTTATGCCCTTTCTGGGTGTGCTTTCATGGTCATCTCTCCATCAGGGGTTGTAATCGGACCTGCTCACGCGGGCCCCGAATCCAACAGGGGCCTAGGGCCTCGTCAGGAAAGACTAGAATGTTGAGTTCTGTAGAGCTCGAGCTGGCAAAAACCTCACAGAATGTCTTTTTGTCCAATCTCTTTAAAAAATATATATCAACCAGTCCCTTTAAAAATAAAGTAATAAAACTACACTAAGCATGGATATAAATGGGTCCTGAGCCTCAGAGGGTAGCAGAGCATGGAGGCTCCATGCACCACTCACCGGTCACAATTTAATCCATTCCATTTCATATCAGGAGACCCCCACATACAGTCGCATGCACGGTTTTCTCAGTCGAACATAAACTCATAAAATAAAATTATCAACTTGCTATTCAGCACTTTTATCAGGAATTCAAATGAAGTTCCTTTAGCTTATCAAACATTTGATGGACTTGCAAAGTTGCCACAAATGCTAAATTCTGTGTTCCTATTAATGCAGACGTCCACGGCTAGGTCATGTGTACTTGCATCATGAAGAAATGTAGCTTCCCATGTCCTAGCTCAAGTCTGCAAAATGAAATGTCTTGACAAGAGCAAGCATGATACAAGGAGTCCTTGCACATAGTCTCACCGGAGTTAATGGTTGGAAACACCATGCAGAAATTAGAGATTTTGGAAGAAACTTGCTTGTCCTCTCAAACCCTCACCGTTTGTTGGCGATTGGTTTCCTGAGGGTCAAGTCCGAGTTTTCAAGTCCCAGGTGATATGCATGCATAACTCTCTACCTTTCTGCTAGACCGGCCTGCCCTTTCCGCAGGCACAGGGCTGATTCTTTCTGGGAAGAGGGCATGGTGGCAGCTGGCTCTGTGGACCCCGGGTAACTTGCTCTGACAAGGCTGTGGCCCATCATTGAGATGAACCAGCAGTCAGGGTCCTGTGGGGAGCTGGCCCTGGACACTGCTATTGCCCTCTCTGTGGGCCTGGTGGCTCAGCCCCAGGTGAATGGGGAGAGGGTGGGCAGCGTCAGAGGAGCTCCGTCTTCCCCCTGTGGGGCCACCAGGCTTGCCCTCCTGCTACTGCTCAGCTGGCCCTGACTTTGCAGGGCTCCAGAGGCTTTCTCCTAGATGTCTGAGGGAGACTTCCTCCTGGGTTTGGTGGCCACCTGCTGCCTCATGAGGGTTCTGCTCGCTGCCCGGGCCCCTCTCCTGTCTGTCCCCCTGCAGGTGAGCTCCGGCTCTCCATCCCCAGCCCAGCCTGGCGCCTTCCGTCTCTTCCTCGGGTTTCCAGGGACTGTCGGTTTCTTGGGCTGCTTGGGAAGCTAGCAGTCACTCCCTCGCCCAGCGGTCATCTGCTACTCCACAGGGCCTGGCAGATGAAGGCCTCTGTGCACACATGTCATGCCTGGAAAACCCCTCCCATGCAGCAGAGGGGCACAGGGCTGCTGACAGGCCCCGTTCCCCTTCGTCCCTCACCCGTTCTTGCGGGTTTCTCATCTGGACAAGGTGCTCCAGGCTCCGTCTTCTGTGTTCATTTCCAGCTAAAACCCAGGAGCAGTGTTAAGACATTGGCCATTTAAGCTTCATGCTGTATTAAGTGCCATGTTGCAGATTTTTTTTTTTGTTTACTTAACCAGAGATAGTGCATAATTCAGAACAAATGTTCCCATAGAGTTCAAAAATGCAAAATGTTACGAACTCTGAGAACTTGTTATATCTGCTCAGCTAAGTGAACTGTGAAATCTGTAACGACCTATCTAATGTGCACCACTGATCTTTGTTAGATCCTGCCTGAAATGCAGTATCTTGCTGCCAGTGGCACAAGCGGGGGCTGCAGGTGAGAGAGGAGGTAGCTCGCAGAGCGCCTCGCCCGAGTCTCACAAGCGGGGGCTGCAGGTGAGAGAGGAGGTAGCTCGCAGAGCGCCTCGCCCGAGTCTCGAGGGTCTGGAGGGTCAGTTGACCCAGCGCCACGACAGTGTGCTGGACGTGGTCTTCTGAGACCAGATGCCACCGTGGATGGATGGTGCTGGAATTTTACTGGGGGAAACATAAATGTAAACGAAAATAGGGAGGGGCCCAGGGACAGCTGGGTGAGCCTTTGGACTGAGATGCAAATCTGCCTGCAAATGAAGAAAGCAGGGGCGAGGAGGAGGCTTAGTGTCACATCGCAGACTGCCTGCAGGTCTGAGGTTCGTGGAGGCCATCCGCCAGTTTCCTGAGACCGGCTCTGCCTCAGTGTCCCCACTGTGCCCCGTTGGGGGCTGGAGTGAGCTGGGGACGGCCACCTTGCCACCCGCCTCAGTGGGATTCAGACTTGGGTACACCGGCAGCTCATCTTCTTGCCCTTGGAGGGCGGCAGGATGCACTGCTGGTTTTCCCTGGCTCTGCAGGGTGTTGGGCACCAGCGGATGGGGCAGGTTGTGAAGGGAGGGTCTCCCATGGTCGGGGCCCCCACTCCCTTCTCGCAGTGCTGCAGGCAGCCTGGAGGTGTGGCCGTGCCCGCTCCCTCCGTGAAGACCCCACGGCTGCAGCCTGTGGCCCTGGGCCTGCGAGGGCTGGGCATCCAGGAAGTTGGGTTTGTTGAGGGTACCTGATTTGTGTGCGGGGGGCTGAGGGGGTGGCGGCAGGGAGGAGGGGGCTCCCAGCTGGCGTGGGGGGGCTGCAGCGGGGGACCCAGGACACATGCTGAAAGCTAGGAGGTCTGGGGGAGGGGGAGCTAGGCACCAGGTCTACGAGGACCCAGGAGAGCTGGCGGAGGGGGGGTGTTGTCTTGCTGGGTAGTTGTGGGCAGGGCTGCGGGCACTGCAGGTTGTGTACACTGGGCACAGGTGGGGCCGTGGATGCTGGACAGAAATGCTGGGTGCAGGGTGGGGCCCATGTAGGTGTGAGTTTTCTCACAACTTTCAAAGCTTTGGAAGATAGATGCTCATCACTGAATAAATTATTCATCACTGAAAGGAAGATTAGACAAAATAAAACTAAAGAAAATATTGAGATATTGTCCTGGAACTGTAAGACAGGAGAGAAGGGAGAAGGGGGAGACACAGAGGGTCAGGGGGAGGGGGGAGGGAGGGGGAGGGGTGAGGGAGGGGGGCAGAAGAGAGGAAGGGAGGAAGGGGGGAGGATGGAGGGAGGGAGGGAGTGGGGAGAGTGGGAAGGAAGAAAAGAACCTGGAATGGAAGAAGGTGTTTAAAGAGAAGGAGCAGATGGAATGACCATGGAAACTCAGAAATATAAACGGGAATCCATCTCGTGGAAAATCTCCCATGTATTAAAAAGACCAACAGTTCCTGAGATATTTTTCCTACAAAAGCCAGAAGCCCCATTAAGGGAGGGCACTGCAGGCCCCACATCTCTCTGAAGCCTCGGTCTACCCCTCGCCCATGCCCCCCTGGTTCTTAGGTTTGTGGTAAAGGGAGGGCACAGCGTGCTCCCCTGGGGACGAGGGACAGCCCACTGCATGCATGATGGGCTCCCCTGTCAGCTGCGAGACCGTCCTCCTCCAGGATGACCCGGGACACTTGCATCAGCGTCGCTGACTGCCCCGTGGGACAGGCGGAAGTCACATACTGATAACTCTTATAATTTCCATGCCTTAAATAATTTAACGTGAAATCACATAAATAAAATGCTATAACTGAGCATAATTCTTTATACATTTTTCTAATAATCCTAGCCTTTTAAATTAGCATAATAACACTTAGAATAATTGAAGAATTTAATTGCATGGAGCACTGGATTATTATCTGCTGCGCTGGGTGCCACGATGAAACTCTGATTAGCTTTAATTTAGTTGGTTTTCTCAATTTAGTTTTCATATTAGATATTGCTGCAGAAGGTAGGGGCACACGCAAATAAGCCATGGGATGCGTAATTGTTCATAAGTGTCTGCATGCTTTGCTGAAATCTCTAGACGTACCATTCTTGACCTTAAAATAGAAGAGAGGAATTACTGACTTAAACCGTGAACTACTGCTTCCTCTGCCTCGTGTTCATAATTGTCTAGGCACACTGACGTTAAGTTCCGGCTTGCTCCAGGGTAGAAGCTGTCCCCATGTGTCCCCGCCTTGCGCGACCCTCCTCCCGGCCGCCACCCCGCCCATCCATAATTATGTAAGGATGGCTATGTTCAAAACATTTGAGTGCATTTTTTTTTTTTACAGCAGACCTTTGTGGTTAATGCAGAAAGAAATTGCATTCTGCACACATTTCAAAAATCTAACAGGAAGAAACTATATTCTGCATGAATCTTAGATGTACAAATAGTTTTTAAGGCCATTTCAGAGCCTCATGAGAAATAGGCACCACTGATGAAAAAGAAGATTTTGCTGTAAGAAAAGTGAATCTTTGAAAATTTGGATTCCCAAAACAGATACATTAGTGAGGTCAGCGTATTTTCTGTTCCTAAGAAGATTTAACCCAGAATTTTTTTAGGGATCCGTTTTTCAAACCCGTATTGAAATCACGACAGTGTATTCATCTTCTCCGGCTGCAGGAAACGTGACGAGAGCCTGTGGCTTGAAACAACCTGTTTCTCTAGGGCACAGGCTTTGCGGGCCGGAGTCTGAGGCCCGTGCAGGTTGCATAGCACGGAGGCTGCTCCGGCGCTGCCGGGAGCTCCACTCCGGTGCTGGGCGGGTTTCCCTCCCCCCTTGGCCTAGGACCGAGGCCCCAGGCTCCAGCTGGCCTTGGACGAGGGCCGTCCTCCACCTCCGCTCATTGCCACGTGGGCTCCCAGCACAGCCACAACAGCCTCACACCAGCAGGGCACAGGCTCTGGGGGCGGCTGTGGGGGAGCCGGGGTGTCCTGTGCCAGAATGTCCCACAGAAGCCCCACCCCAGCTCCTTTGCCTGACTCAGTGGGACAGGTGGAGGGAAGGGACGGCACGAGACACAGGCAGACAGCCAGGGGCTCTGGGGCCACCTTCAAGTCTGTGCGCCATGTATGCACAAGGCGTCGTGGGCATCCCTGTCCGAACACCTGCTGGAAAGTGCAAGCCACGTGGAACCTTGTTGGTTTTCTTCTCAAGGAGCTGTTGATGTATTCCAAGTTCAGTTTCCGCAAGGTCATCGTATTTCCAATGTCTAACAACCATTTCTAGAATTCGGAGGCTACAGAGATTCTCAAAGGAACAAAAAATATGCCTCTAAGCTCAGGCTGTCTTTTTCTACCCGACCTGGTCTCTCTGCTCAAGATGTACGCACACACCGCCCACAATGCCCGCGCGCACACCATCCACGGACACACAAACACACCCGTGCAGGCGGAGGGCTCCGGGATCGTTTCTCCCTGCCCTGGATTCCAGGACTCCTGGGGGTTAACGTGTGCTCTCCCACACAAGCTGGTTGCCTCCTGTCGTGGGCGACACCCTGAGGAGCAATGCCTGGCTCCCGGGGGTGGGACCCAGCTCCTTCCTCCACTCTGCCCAGGTGCCTCTGGCTCACTGACCCCTCCAGGGTCCCCAGGCTGCCCCTGGCGCCCATACTTCGCAGAAGCCTGCTTCTGGGGCAGTACCCATCAGATAACTTTCCAGCGGCCTCCACAGCCCGACACGGACTCCCCACCTTAGGCCATGGGGGCCTTTGTGGTTTGGTGGGTGGAGATGCGGAGCCCTGGGGCTGGCAGGTGCTGCCCAGGTCCAGGTCCAGTGACTTCCCCTGGTGTTGGCTTTCACTACAATTACAAAGCAGCTGGGATTCACACCCCATCGTATCAGTCTTGTTAATGAGAAAGAGGCCATGAGCTCCAGTCCAAGAGGCCAGTGGTTGGACCCCAGCCTCACTGGCCGTACACTGTACACGACAGGGCTGCCTGCGAGGATGGAGCAGGGAACGTCAGGCCACCAAGGGGAACATACAGAGCTTGGCCCACACCAGTCCTCTCACTGGAGACCACAACTTAAAATATGTGCGCCTTGATGGCTCGTACCTTGGCATTAGCTTTGGGCCTCAGGGGCTGTGCGTGGTCCTTCGGCCTGACAGATCAGGGATGGGGACTCCTGCCATCCAGGGTCTGTCACAGCCCACTGCACCCTGCTGGGAGGTGTCCGGGCCAGGGAGTGTGGTTTCTGGGGATGCTGGGGGACCCAGGTCGCACCCCAAATGGAGGCGACGGCTGTCACGGGGAAGCACAGCATGAGCACAAAGCAGGGCAAGGGCTGGTGTCGGTGTGGACCACGTGCGGGAGCTCCTGGCGGACCCCTTGTCTCTGTGGGCACTTGCTCTTGGCTTCTTGGTGGCAGGGCCTGCAAACACTCAGCCCGTGCTAAGTAACATCCCCGGCTCATGGGCATGTTTTGTAAACTGAGACTCTGCCCCCACCTGCACAGTTGTGTGGCTCCCTAACCACCCCCCCAAATTCATATGTTGAAACCTCGCTTCAGATGTGATGGACTCTGGAGGTGGAGAGGGGATTGGGCTGCGAGCGTGGCGCCTCTTGAATGGCATCAGGGTCCTGTTAGAAGACACCCCAAAGAGACCTGTCCCTCCTCATGCCCTGTAAGGACACCACGTGGGGACAGCTTCCATGACATATCGAATGTGCTGGCTCCAGGCTCCAGAACCACGAGGAGTACACGTGTGCTGTTCATCAGCCAGCCGGCCTGGCCTGAGACATCCAGGCAGGACCTCGGTCCCCATCATGAGGTCTTTCATCTGTTCACTTGTGAAGCACCTACTGGGTGTCGACCTTACATGCTGGGCACCACGGAGGCTGGCCTTTCCCTCAAGGGTTTGGAGGTCCCTGAGGATAGCTCTTCCCAGTGAACTGAAAGGCAGAGAGAGAGGCCCAGTCAGTGAGAAGAAGAGAGTTCCTATCCAAGCCAGATGGCAGGGGTAGGAGGTTGGAAGCGTGGGAGACGGTGCCGGCAGGTAAAGGTGGGGGCCGCAATGTGGCTTCCAGCGTGGCTGCCAAGAGCCCGTGGAGTCCCGGGGCCAAGCTCGGCCACGTCTCCAGGGGACGGTCCTTTCTGCCCCTTCCAGCTCCTGGCGCTCCCGGGCATGGGTCCTTCCATCTCCGTCCCCACTGTCACGGGGCCTTCTCTGCTCTGTGTGTCTCATCCAGGTAGCTTCTATAAGGACACCTGTCATTGCGTGTAAGCCCACCCGGATAATTCGGGATGACCTCATCTCAAGATTAACCACTTAGTCACATCTGCGAGGACTTTCCCTGCCATAGCCACAGGGCTGGGGATTGAGGCACGGACTTATCTTTCTGGGGCTACCACCAAGCCCTGGTCATGAGGAGGGAGACAGACAGGTGGAAGGACCAGAAGCTGGGTCATCTGGGCCAGGGGGATTGAGGAGTTCAACAAGAAACCTCTTCCCCTGGGTACTTGGAGCTTGGTGCTTCTTTGTTGTGTCCCCAAGCCCCATGCTCACCGTCTGGAGCTGTGAGCCTCCCCCTCTGTCCACTGGCAAGATTCTCTTCAGGGTGACAAGTCAAACAGTGCTTGGCTCAGAGCCTCACCCCGTATGTGCAAAAACCCCAGTGTGCGTCCTCGGTGGGAGACGAAGGCCAGACTGAAGCAAGCAAGCTCTCTGTTTTCAGTAGGAATGGCCCAGCCCTGGCTCGAGATGGCCTAGAAGATTCTCACCTAACATTAACCCTGGACATCTGAGCTTTTCTCAGTCTCACCTCTAGGTCATGAGGCTATTCCCAGAAACTGTGCACCCTCGGCCTCCTCGCCGGTGGGCCCTGGAGGGCAGGAGACACTCAGGGTGGGAGCAGAGAAGACTGGACGATCTCCAGATCGCAAGGTGTTTGCTGTAAAATCCACTCGGAAAGGAGAGCAGCCTCTGTGCGATGTTTTCTGTAATTATCGCCCCTGCTCTGTCTTTACTCACATAGAGAACAGCACGTGGGCTCACACAGGCCCGTGCACGGGCACGCACGGACACACAGACATGCAGCCCACAGCGGCACGTGCACAAACACGCGTGGACACCCGTGGGCAGGCCTACCCAGGCACGCACACCGAATGGGGCCGTGTGTCCCGAAAGTACGGACGAGCGAGGCCGGGGTTGAGTGAGGTGAGGAGGCTGGTCCAGGCAGAGGCCCGGGGAGGTGTGGACTCCCCCAGAGAAAACCCGCAAAGCCAGTGATTGATTTCATCGCCTTCAAACCCTGTGGGTCCGACAACCAATTACAAGATTGCTAATAACCAGTTTACAGTGAGCGCTGGGTGTGCCCTGTTTCATGAGAACCCTAATTATCCTGTCTCCGGGTTTGACAGGAGGCTGGCTAACACCTCCGCTGTGGGAACCCCGGGGATGGGACTCGGGCTTGGGTGCGACCGTGGAACCAGTGTCTCTGCAGCCAAAGACTGTGCTGGCGCTCACACATGCACACGTGCACACGCGCACACACTCACACACCAGGAGGCCCTGTGTAGAGAAGAGCCTGGCACCTCTGCCTCTCCTGCAGGGTCCTCAGGGTCACCTTGTTCCCATCCTTGTGGAATTATAAGGCTTAGAAGCGTGGAGGAGCCCTGTGACTTCGCCTTTGCTCATGTGAAGCTTCTAGAAGTTCTATGTGCTGCGCAGCTTGGAGAGGAATAACTCAGGACCCTGCTGGTTCCTTCAGAAGGCACAGGTGCTCATCTTCCTGACAAGAGCTGGACCTGGAGGGCAGGGACTCCCCCAAGTGTAGACAGTCATCCGCATGCCCGACTCTGACCAGGTGGACCGAGGGTCAGACCCAAGGGGGGACCCCCTGGGGCACACGACCGTGGTGAGGGGAAGAGGGGTGCAAGTCCCGGGAGGGCGAACTTCCTGAGCCCAGGAGGACAGAGAGGCTCTGCTGGGAAAGGGGAGGGCTGGCTCTGTGCACGTAGTTGGTGGCACAAGCAGGGAAGCCTGGTGGTTTAGCTGCTGTTTCCCGAGCACTTTTCAGGAAGCGTCTGGTCCCACTGCACCTTGTCAGGGAATTGAGGCTACGTTCACATCTGGCTGTGCAGGACACCCGCCCACCACGCCGCTCTGGCAGCACCGGGCCCTTGAGGATGTCAATGCCAACATCGGGAACACAGAGCGCCCCGGATAGGGTGAGGACAGCGCTGCATGGGTGCCCAGCCACAATCGGGAGGCGAGCGGCCTTCCCTTGCAAGACTGACTGCCGTCCAGCAAGGCCGCTGCAGGAGGGGACGCTGTCTCTGCGCCTACTGTGTCGGCTCACGGCCCGTCCCTCTGTCGACCCAACCTGCACACTTGCCCACCGTGACGGGACAGCCGACTGCTCCTCTCAGAGGCGACTTATTTTTTTTTTTTTTAAATTTTATTTATTTATGATTTTTTTTTTAAAGATTTTATTTACTTATTCATGAGACACACACACACACACACACACAGAGAGAAAGAGAGAGACAGAGACAGAGAGAAACAGAGACACAGGCAGAGGAGAAGCAGGCTCCGTGCAGGGACCCTGATGTGGGACTCCATCCCAGGACCCCAGGATCACACCCGGAGCCGAAGGCAGATGCTCAACCACTGAGCCACCCAGGGGTCCCCAGATGCAACTTAAAAAGAAAATAAAACAAAAACCAAAAAAACAAAAAAAAAACAAAAACAAAACTAGCATCTCATGTTCCTACAGTAGAGTGGATCTGCCCAGCGGCTCACCTGCTGGCTCAGGAGCAAGTGTGCGGGGCCAGGGACATAGGCTTTCTGTTCTGGAAGTCCCTATTTCCCTACATCATAGCAGATCTCATTTCCTCCAGCTGATGCTCCATCCCAAGCACCAAGGGTGTGAGGCCCAGGTGCCCGTCCAGCCCGGCCCCACTGGAGTCTCGATGGACCCCACTCTGCCCACCTTGAGCAGGCTCTGATAAGGAAACCTTAGTTCCCTGAGTTCCTGGGTTTGAAATCTCTTCTTTGTGTCCCTGAGCGTTTCAGCAGGAAGAAGGGAGGGCAGAGCTGGTGGCATTGCTGCTCTGCACTGCGCTCCTCTGGGTGCCCCCTCCCCGGCCCCCTGGCCTCCGAGGCTTGGTGGTGCACACAGCTTAAGGCTGCAGGCTTGGGGCCAGGCTCTGCCCCCTGCCCCCCTCACTGTGACCTGGGACAACGGAATCAGCCTTGCTCTCCTTCTGCCTGTTTATCTGCAAAATGGGATGGTGAGCCCGGTACTGACCTCAGTGACTCAGCATCAGGATGAGATGGGATGAGAGATCGGGAAATGCTCTTTTTTTTTTTTTTTTTTAATTTTTCTTAATTGGAGTTCAATTTGCCAACATATAGCATAACACCCAGTACTCATCCCCCTAAGTGCTCCCCTCAGTGCCCATCACCCAGTCACCCCAAACCCCCGCCCACCTCCCCTTCCACTACTCCTTGTTCGTTTCCCAGAGTTAGGGTCTCTCATGTTCTGTCTCCCTCTGATGTTTTCACTCATTTTCTTTCCTTTCCCTTTATTCCCTTTCACTGGTTTTTATATTCCCCAAATGAATGAGACCATATAATGTTTGTCCTTCTCTGATTGACTTATTTCACTCAGCATAATACCCTCCAGGAATGGATAAAGAAGATGGGGTCTATGTATACAATGGAATATTACTCAGCCATTAGAAATGACAAATACCACCATTTGCTTTGAAGTGGATGGTCCTGGAAATGCTCTTTAGAAATGCAAGTACCAGACGCCTGGGTGGCTCAGCAGTTAAGCATCTGCGCTCAGCTCAGAGACTGACCCTGGGTCCCTGGGATCAAGTCCCACATCAGGGTCCCTGCATGGAGCCTGCTTCTCCCTCTGCCTGTGTCTCTGCCTTTCTCTCTGTGTCTCTCATGAATAAATAAATAAAATCTTAAATAAATAAAAAGAAAATGCAAGTACATTTAAATACGAGTACGGCTGGATTTCCATCATTGACATCTCTAGAAAGAAAACAGGAAGTGTCTCCTCTAGTGGTATATTGCATGGTGCTTGGCCTGACCCAAAGCTCCCGGGTCATTGCAGTGGGGACAAGGCGGGCCTGGTGGCTCGTCTCCACAGTGGACCATACGTGGAGGGGGAGCCTGGCCTCTCTGTTCTCCGACAGAATGTAATGGGTGTTGTAAAATCATCTATCAAGGCTTTTTGCCTCTAAAATGTTTGAACTGAATCTAACCTCTGCAATAGAGTGCACCCCAAGATTTCTCATGCTCAAGAATCCTCATAGGCATTTTTTTTAACATTTTATTTATTTATTCATAGACACAGAGAAAGAGAGGCAGAGACACAGGCAGAGGGAAAAGCAGGCTCCATGCAGGGAGCCCGACGTGGGACTCGATCCTGGGTCTCCAGGATCATACCCCAGGCTGCCGGCGGCGCCAAACCGCTGCACCACCGGGGCTGCCCCTCAGAGGCATTTTTAACGCAGCAAGCGCACCTGCCCCCTTGCTGATCCGACCTCTCACCGTCTCTGTGGGCAGGCGTCTCTGCTGAACCGTCCCAGCCTCCAGCACAGTCTCTCCTGTGAACACCAGCACCCACACACCCCAAAATAAGAACAACTTATCAATTTATGAACAATGGAGGCATCCGGTTGTCAGAAAACAAGATGTAACCAATGGCCCAAGCGCTCACCTTTCCTTTCTGACTTTCTGAGGCACCATTGATGCAACCAGAGCACCATCATCATGTTCAGGAACGGTAAGTCACTACCAAAATCAAAATTATCTGTTTTATGAGACAGGGATGATTCTTACTTCTATAGATACCGTTGGAGTTTGGTTGGGATTTGAAAGCGTTCCTAGCATAAGGAGGTCATGCCTCCACTGGGATGACCTGTCCCGGGAGGACACGGCCTGCAGAGTGCCCCGTGTCCGCAGCTCACACCCAGTGACATTGCAGCTAGCCCACTCCAAGCTCATCTTCAGCTCTGCGAAGCCTCGGCTCTGCGTTGGACACCGTGCAGGTGCATGGGCTTTAGAAGCGGCTGGCTATGTCAGGAGTCCTCCGGGGGACTTTGTGAATTAGGAAAAATACATGTTCATTGGTTTATATAACTGGAAACAGGTTAAGAAATTCCCTCACGTTTGCCGAACAACAAAACAGAGCTCCGACAGCTTCTCTTTAACACGGAGTCTGGAAAATGTGTGATTTCTGGAAAACCATCATGTGATAATTTAATAAACATGGAGACTGTTTAAGTCTGTACCGGAGTTCACCAATAACAGATGCTCAAAGCTACGGGCTGAAACCATTTTATGTCCACATTAGAAAAATGAGCTGCAAACCTGTGAAGTCCCAGTGGCCAGTTCTGGTCATCGCTCCACAAACTCTTCACTGGAAATCCTGTCTTGCCCTCGGCCAAAGTAAGAGGACAGGCTGTGTCCTTTCTGTGAGAGAAGAATCTGCAGGTGATTTCATTCATTCGTTTCTCCTCCCCTTCGCATATCCAGGAGGGTGCACTGGGGTTCTATGGAGTATCTGCAGGGTCCTAAGCTCCGAGGGTGTAAAGGTAAAAAGGGTGAGAGGTGCGTGCAAAGGGCTGCGTGCAGGGAAGGTCGGCCTGAGTGAATCCAGGCTTGGTGCCCTGGCTGCTTTCCTACTGAGCTGAACTTGGTTAAACAGAACAGGCACTGGAAACATGGGGGCTGCTCCAGCCCGGGGGTTTGCCCAACATCACCAATTTAGTCAATACAGAGCCACCCACTCTCACTGTGTGCCAACCCTGGGGGCCCTGGGATCGGGGAAGAAGCCCCTGAGCTCCTGGAGAGCAGAGTCTGGGGCAGGTTGCTGGAAAACCAACCCTCAATAGATGGGGGAGGGCGTGTGCGGCCCAGGACATACACCCTCTTCTCTGTGTCTGCCTTCTGCTCCCTGCCCGGGAGCCACGGGTAGGGCTTGCTAGTGGAGCAGGTGTTACAGGAGGGGAAAGCCTGCTGGGGAGAGGACAAATAGAGGAGGGGCTTGGGGGCTGTGTCAGCAGTAAGAACTGACAGTTATTCCTGGAAAGTGAAAGCCCTGCAAACACCACTCAGACTCCTGCAGGGTGCGTGATGGGCACCTTCCGACGGGAGCCTCCAGTCTTCCCTCCGAAGGCAGGTAGGGCACCCAGGGAGCCAAGCCCAGGGAGGGGGGTGGACTGCAAGTGAAGTCCATGCTGTCTGCCTTTCTGTGCCAGTACCCGGCCTCAGCTCCACCTGGCCTGACCTCCAGCCCTACCTGCCCAGAGCCACCGGGGCCCAGGAGTGGTGACCGTCCCACCCCACATTCTCCAGGGTACATTTGGCCTCGGTTTTAGGATTTTACATGATGTCACTCACACAAAAATGAACAGGTTCCTTTAGAGAAATTCATTTTGCAACCAACTTTGATTCACCTTCTTTTAAATATCAAAAAAGAGACAAGACTATAAAAATGAAGAGGTTATGTGTGCTGTCTTGGCAGTCGGAAGTGTTTCAGAGCACTTTACTTCCCTGTGACTGTCTGCAGGTAAATGTGTTTTGTTCAGGCAGGAGTGGGCTGGGACTGCATGGAGGAGGTGTGCAGTTCTCAGTGGGACACAGGAAACCCATGCTTTCTGACAGCAGGGGCCTGGCCTGCCTGCCCTATCCCGCTTCTAATACCCCATTTATGAGATTTTCCTGTTTTTAATTTTTTTAATTTTAATTCAATTTAGTTAATATATAGTATATTAGTTTCAGAGGTAGAGCCCAGTGCTGGGAAATGTAAGAAACACAGGGAGCATCTTTTTAATAATTCTTCCAAATACCTCTCTGTGTAGTGTGTTGAAAAAAACAGACGATACAGGTTTGCATGCAAGAGCACAAATCCTAAGAATAGAGAGAGTGCCCAGTAATTTTAGACAAACTATAGAAATTATTGTTTATTTTTCTTTTAAAGGAAATTAATCAGTTTTTTTAAATGTAAAGCATAAAAAGGTAAATAAAATGTAAAGTATATTATTACATTATAATTTATAAATTTATATTCTATTTACATATTATATATCATATTGTATATAAGATTTATGTTATGTTAAATTATAAATTACAAATAATATATTTAAAATTGTAAAACATAAATTTATGTTTTTGTATTGTAACCTAAACAATGAAATAATAATTTAATAAGTAAAAATAATCAACTGTCTTGGTCATTTAGGAAAGAATCAATTTTCCAGTTTCTTAGAACATCCTGCTCGATTTCTCTCCAGCGTGTGCACAAAAGGAAGAAGGCTACATGCAAGAGGCTGGCCCAGAACTCTGAGAGCCTCACTTCCTGGGTGAGTTAAAGACCACCAGATAGGTATACAAAGGAAGTTCCTCCTTATTACGTTCCAAATCCTGGTTTTCTTTTACTTTCTTTTTTTTTAATGTTATTTATTTACTCATGAGAGACAGAGAGAGGCAGAGACACAGAGGGAGAAGCAGGCTCCCTGGAAGGAACCCGATGTGGGACTCGATCCCAGGACTCCAGGATTACACCCTGGGCCGAAGGCAGACGCTAAACTGCTGAGCCACCCAGGTGCCCCCAAACCCTGGCTTTCACGCTTGCACACTTGCCTATCTGGCCTATTAGCTCTCAGTGGTGGGAGGAGAGTGTGCGAGGCGGCCTGCAGAGGTGTGTACGGTCTGTGTCAGGAGGAGGCTGTGAGCTCCAGCCTGGGGGCCCAGCGTCCTGCGTGGCCAAGCTTGGCTCCCAGAATTACCTCGGGATGCACCAGATCAGAGCTACCAGCCTCTGTCTCCAATCACTCCCACATCCAAACAGGAAAGAAAACTGTGGCCAGCACAGTGGGCGCATCTCCGGCCTTATTTTCATGCTAGCCCTCACACACCTGAAAATCCCCAACCTAAGCCCAATTGTCACTAACACCAATTGTCACTAAATTGGCTAATTTGGCAGTCTCCTAGTTGTCCACATTCCCCAGATTACTTCATTTGAGAAGGAAAATAAAGCTCCGCCACTGATACGGGCCCATGTGGGACCTGTCTTGAACTTGGCACCCACTCAGAATAGCATTTCTGCTTCAGAAACAATTAAAGGGTGTAACTATGTTTCTTATATTCCTTCTGAGTAATATACAGTTGCCAATTACCAAAAGCCACTTCAATAAATTTGGGAAATGCCAAGAATTCCACGAACCATAAAGAATTCTATGATTTTTTTAAACTTAGTTCTCATTCTTCCAAGTCTAACAGAGGCAGGGACTCCTGTGGGGCTGTGGTGCCAGCTGCAGAGGCACCTGTTTCATGCAGAATTATGACAGCCCAGGTGAGGACCACATTCTGGGGAGGCTCCGCACGAAAACAAGGCTGAAAATTGATGTGAGCCGTGCCCCTGGAATAGCCTGATTTAGTAAGTAAATGAACTGTCTATCCACATAAAGTTAAAAAGAATTCTGGTGGAATAAAAACACAGCTATTTGAAAAGCAATCAGTGGATTTAAGGCAAACCAATCAGTGGTGAAAATCAGCAATTGGGTGAAGTGCTGATGGTTTTATTGCCATCCTGTCCTCACGCAGGGACTCGGCCACAGTTCTGTTGAGACTAATTGGTTTGCTCATTTTCAAAAATGCACTTTTTCTCACACTATAAAGCTGAGCCACTCATTAATTTGTTCATTAATTTTTACAAACATTTAGCAAAAGAGCCCAATAACCTGCACAAAGAATAAGGTCCAACACCAATGGTTTGAGTCAGTGAAATGCAAAGGAGTTTTTCAGGTGTCCGGTCGGAAGGAATCTGCAATGCATAATTAAAAAAGAAAATGAAAGTTGTGAATGAATACAAGCAAGTCACAGGTATGTATCCTGCTCGGCTTTTACTTGTGTCCTTCCTGAGAGGGATTTATCTGTTTTCTTCACTGATCTATCCCTGGGGCCCAGAGCCGTGCTAAGTCTGTAGTAGATGCTCAAAATATATTTGTTGAATGACAAAATGGACAAACATTTGCACCTAAAATATATACAAGGGCTGGAGAACTTTAGGAGGTAGAAATCCAAACCCACAATTTTATACATACAATAAAACCAGAGTTTTCCAAAGCCCAACCTGCTCTCTCCCTCTCTCTCTATCCAGGGGAGCAGAATGTTGAATTCCATCAGGGTGAGTTCCAGTGATTTTCTGGTTCCATTTTCCATCATCCTTGGGCTGTGCCAAGCATCCTCTGAGAGTCAACAGAGGTTCCAAGCTTGGGGAGATCCATGTGTTCCCCAGGGTGGGGCGGTTCTCACGCTGGATGCTCACCTGTTGGTGCCGACGTCCAGCCTCAGGGTCTTGAGGACACATGGGACATGCGGCTCAGCTGCCCACCTGCCCCCCAAACACATCACTGTACCCTGGTGGGTGAGGCCGTCTTCTCGGCTCTGTGGCTTTGGGGGACACACAGTAGGGCCGCTGGGAGGCGGGCAGCAAATGGGAGACACAGAGTTCTCTGCTCTGGAAGGCCCCAGGTGCTTCTGCACTTTCTCTCACTGCACTTTTCCTGTGGCTTCTGGCCCAGGGCACAAAGCACAGGCCCCTTCCTAAGGAAATTTCTAGATTCTCCTTGGATTCTGTCTTGCAAAGCCCTTGGGAATGTTGACCCTGTCCCAGAGCAGGATCCTGAGTCTCTTCTATTCTCCACAATCAATGCTTGTGTCTGTTTTCTCACAAGGGGGAAAAACACATTTTTTTTTTTCAAAACTCAAGTATTTCCTTGAATTCTAGAATCCTATTTTGGCTGCTAAAGCCCAAAATTACCTTCCCTGTTGGTTCCTCTTTGGTTTGTGCTTCCTCATCATTCTGGATGGGACTGACAACATCATGGGAGCCCAAGGGAATCCATGCCCTGTTGATGATTCAAACCATGCCTTCCGTGGATATGAAGCCAGGTGGAAATGAATGGGTCAAGTACACATCAGAAGGGACACTTGTAAAACTATGTGGGTCTTGAGTTGGGTCTACTTAGAACAAAAATCCTGATGGGCAGAGAAAAGGTCCTGGAAGTTGGTGGAGGGGAGAGAAGCAGAGCATGCATGTGTGTGCACGTCTGTGGAGGTGCGGCGTGCAGACCCCAAGCAGGACACCATCCAGAAGAGACGCCCAGAGCTGGAGGGCAGTCAGCTGTGCAGGAGACTGTTGGTGGATGAATAGGACGTTTGGGTTCGTTTCTGCAGATCGGTTGTGTCACATCGACTAATTTACTATCCAGTTACTCAGTGGAGCCCTAACTAGCTGTTGCTGGGAGGTCGTTGGTGGGTTGATGGACATCTACAATCCACTCACTCCAACCGATCTCCTCATAATCTGGGCGGGCCTGATCCAAGCAGCTGGAAGTCTTGGAGAGCGCGCTGAGGCTTCCCTGGGGAGGAGGAAGGGATTCCAGCAGTGGGAGCCGTGTGCCCTTCTGCCTGCTTTTCTGCCTGCCGTGTAGACCGCAGGCTGCCCTAAAGGTCCCAAACACTAGTGTGGCCCCATGCTTTGCAGCAAATGTCTACATGCACATGGCCCCTTATGCCACATCTGCATCTATGCAGGTCCTACACTTGTGGTCCTCAGCCGAGAGCCTGGCTGGTGCAGATCTTGGTCCTGGCCGCCTTGAGAGGAACAGAATCTTAGGGATGAGTTTTCTGAATTGGTTCTGGTGGTTCTGGAATCGGCTCCCTGCTCTGCTTCGATCTGAGGACTCAGGAGGCTACAGTTCTGGTGGTGGAGTCTGTCGAGCTATGCGGCTGGGCAAGCTCAGGAGTCCAGGGAGATGGGCCCGTAGATCCCAACTGTGTGAAGAAAGCTGGGAAAGGAAAGAAGCATCCCAGCTTTATGTAAAACACCTGGAAGTTTCTGTCCTCCCCGAAGGAAATCTTTTCCTCCCGCACCTGCGCGGCTGAGATTTCTGGAAGGCAGACTGGGTTTCACCCAGCAAGTGGCCGAATTACAATGTGATTTGAACTCTTACCCTCACAGGGTATCTCTTGTCCATGTGAGGGCATTGGTTGGAAAGGAGCAGGGTCCTGGGATTGGACTGAGGGGGTGGCATAGTGTGGGGAAGCGGGGCACAGGCCCTCCCTGATGCCTGCGAACCATCTCTGCCAGGAGAAGCACAGCTCCAGCCCCAGGGGAGGGGGTCACCCTGGGTGGCTGTCCCTGATGGCCCTCCTGACTTTCAGCTGTCACCCCCTCTGCCTCTGCACCTGCAGGTAGACTCGGTCCCACAGGCCCCGAAGGGCGAGGTGCACTGTGTGACCCAGAAGTGGCACGGCCTTTCCATTCTGTGCAAACAGCCGTGGGAGACCCTGAGAAGCCGAGACAGTGTGGCCACGGAGGAGGGCTTGCGGAGGTGCGGCAGCACCGGGGACGCCCAGTGTCTCCAGGGGCAGGAGAAGCCAGGATGAATCCTCTGCTAGAGACCTGAACCCTGGCCACACCTGGGTTTCGGACTTCTAGCTCCTGGAGTCGTGGGGACAAGAGTTTCTCCTGAGCTGCCCCCGGTGTGTGGTGGTTTGCGGCAGCATCTCCAGGACTGGGATACAGGACTGGGACGCACCAGGGAGGACCCTCACACAGGTGCGACTGAGGAAACCGCTACGGTGTTTGGGGACGTCCCCTCGGCCGCTGAGAACCTCTGATCAGGGATCGTCCCGGAAGGCGGATCTGGGCCTGAGGAAGCCCTGCCCCAGGGCTCGGGACATCAGCACTCCCTTCCCATTTTGTCATGGAGGCAGCCCTCTGGTCACCAACAAGTCACTCAGTTTCGCTCCTTTACAAAGCAGTGTCAAGGGCACTTACGCCCAAAGGGGCCGAAGGACACGTATCTGTGACGTGCCAGCTGGACACCGGGCCTGGGGTCGGTGCCTGGCCTCTGGTCGCCTCCCTGCAGAGCCTCCGCGGTCCCTGCTGCCACCGCACTGCTCTGTGTGGTCGTCAGTGTGACCCGCACACCACCGCCTCCCACTGCACTCAGTGACCTCCCTGTATCTCTCATCATGCCCCAGTTAGATCCTTCGGCATCTCTTCAGTTCAGGCACAGGATCATTTATGAGCATTCTTTAAAAAGGAGCAAAGCTCCATCAAGGCAAATTACAGTTATTAAGAGGAGTGTGAGCAGTTGTTGAGAGCTAAGGCTTGATGCCGGGACGATCTGCGCTCTAGTCTCTGCTCGGTAGCTTATGAGGGATCGCGAGGCATCTGTTGAAACTGCCCCAGCCTCAGTTTCCCAATTTGTATACCGGAAGTAGAGACTGCACTTACTGCATGAGGTCCGTGTGGCCATGGGACAGCATGTGTCAGACACGGAGCTCATGGAGCCTTGGCCTCAGCGTCAGCTGCTGCTGTCACCACTGGGCACAGGCGATCTCTGAAAACCAAGTTCTCCCCCCGTTGCACTCTCACCGTGTGAGCTGTGTTCTGCTTTGGTGCCTCAGACTTTTGTTGCCGCAGTGTGGGGTTCGTACACTGTGAATCTTTCCACCATTCCCCTCTTACTTAAGCTCTGTGAATTTTAAGATTTTATTTATTCATTTGAGAGAGAGAAAGAGAGAGAGAGAGAGAGAGAGACCACAAGCAGGGGGAGCAGTAGGGAGAGGGAGAGGGAGAAGCAGATCAGCCCCTGAGCAGGGAGCCCGACATGGGGCTCGATCCCAGGGTCCTGAGATCATGACCCGAACCAACAGCAGATGCTTAATCATCTGAGCCGCCCAGGTGCCCCATGAGCCCCATGAACTCTTTAGACCTGTGTTAACCTGGATGCACGAGACCCACCCTCTTGACCATCCCAAGGATACAGTTCAGTGGCATCAAGCATGTTCACCTGTGGTGTAACTGGCACCGCGATGCGTCTCCAGAACATCCCCATCTTCCCAGTAACTACAGGTGCCTCACACTCTACCTCCACACCCCACCTCCCCCAGCCCTTGAGAACCTCTCATCTTTCTGACTTTATCCACCCGCCCAGTCCAGACACTTCACAGAAGTGAAATCCTACAACATCGGGGCCTGTGTGTGTGGCAGGTCTCACTACGCATCCCGTCCTCCAGCCTGTCCCTATCGTTACGGGGTCAGAACCCCCTTCCTTTTCATGGCTGAATGATGTTCCCTGGCATGAGTCCACCACATTGCGTCCTCTCACTCATCCGTCAGTGGAGGCTGGATGGTCACTACCGCGGACATGGGAGTATGAGTGCCCGTCTGGGTTTCCATTCTTTGGGGCACATACCCAAAAAAGGAATTGCTGGGTCTCAAGGCAACTCTATGTTTAATTTTTGAGGCACCCACTGCTGTGCCATTTTCTCTCTTGCAAGAATTCTGGGTGTACTGATTTTATAATTTCTTCAGGGTTGTTTGAATATTTGCAGCTCTTGCCATCAGTTTGACATGATTGGTTTGTTTGTTTGTTTGTTTGTTTGTTTTCCTGTTTTGTTTCTCTCTTTGGCTTGATTTTGGTTGACCCAGAGGAACATCACATCGGCTGCCCTGGGTGTGACCTCTGGACCAGCCCTTGATATTCACACCCAGGGTGAGGAGAAGTGCCAAGCCCCCAGACTTTGTGGGGCAGGTTCAGAGTGTCCATGATTTTATGATAGTTCATTTTTCCTAAACAGACCTGTAGCCTCCTCATGATTTCCTGGAAGCAGTGGGTCCGATGCCTCTTGCTACTTTTCAAGTAAGCAGGGGCACCTGCTGAGTTAGCCATCCCTGAAGGCGAAGGCGTTCCCAGTTCCCATCCCAGGGCCTGGCCTTCCTGGATTGAGGCCAGGATGCCTGGGGGTTGATGAAGGTCAGTCTGTCCCCAGCCAGGACCCGTGCCAGGTGACAGGTCACCATGTGCCAGTTCACGGGTCATCTCAACTCACTTTTTAAATTCCCATACACTAGGAGATGTTCCATTTAAGCTCAGCTATACGCTTAAAAAAAAAAAAAAAAAGCCCTTTTTATTTTGAACTAATTATACGCTGACTCTGTATATGAGGAGAGAAGTCCTCCTATCCTTCACCCAGCTTCCCTCAAATGTTTATTCAATCCTGAATTTTAAAATTTTTAGAAATTACACTTTATTAAAAAATTATATTTCACTGAATGTGTCTGTTTGTGGCAGGGGATTCAGCTCTAAGCACTGAGTCTACACTCCTGAACCCTTTCACATTCCCTTACAAGGCTTCTGATGTGCTGTATTTTATAGGTTTGTATTCGTTTACATCACTTCAGGGTGTGTGTGTGTGTGTGGTGTCTGTACATATGTGTGTATGTGTGGTATGTGCTGCACTGTAGGTGTGCATTTGTGCCTGAGTATGTGTGTGCATGTGTGCACGTGTGATATATGTGCATATGCACATGGGGTGTGTGTATGTGTGGTATATTTTGTGCAGTTTATGTGTGTATATGTGTGGCACATGTGTGGTATATAGTTGTGTACACGTGTGTATGCATGTGGTATGTGTGCACGTGTGCATGTGTGTGGTATGTATGAGGTATACTGTGCATGTAGGTATGTGTGGTTTACCTGCATATATGTGTGGTGCGTGTGCATGTGCGTGTTATATTGTGGGTACAAGTGTGGCATGCGTGCACATGTGTGATGTGCATGATATATGGATGTGGTATATTGTGTACATATGTGCATGTGGTTTATGTGCATATGCCTGGCAGGTGTGCATGTGGTATGTGCGGTGTGTGTGCACATGTGTAAGCACATGTGTGTGTCCATGTGTGTCTGTGTGCTCTGTCTCCTCCAGTAGGCAGCAAGCCCGTGTTTCTTTGGTTTCCCTTTCTGCAGCCCCGGGCACCTGCTAAGAGCCACTCCCTCAGCTCGTTGACGAGGGGTGATGGGCCTCCTCGGCTAAACATACCAATTCCAGCACTAAAACGAACACAAGAGGGGTCTTGAGTGTAGGATTCCTTGCAAGGGGTTGGCGGGAGAACTAACACCATGGGAAGGGGCTTCTCATTTTGAGAAGAAGCGAGACCTGGTCTCCGGGTGGTGGGCAAACGGATGGTTCCAAATCCCAGTGTAGCTTGTGCGTGTAAAGCTCATCATCTTTCAGTGCCTAGAAAACCGGCATTTCTGTTGTGATAACAGCTTCGATGGCAAGTTAAAAGCCAGTGCACACAGTCAAACTCAGTCCCAGGGATGGTCCTGCCGTGTGGCGGGTCCCCCACAGGCCGGGTGGCTCTCCTGCAGTGGGCGGCTCTCCCAGGGGCACGGGGTCACCCATGGAGGCAGGCAGCGGAGGCACGTCTCCCCGCGATGCTGCAGGCCTGTGCCCCGCAAGGACTTCTGCGCGCAGGTGCACACAGGGCTCCCGAGGTGGCTGCAGAAGAGCCGCGCGGGCATGAAATGTAATTGTGGCCTGGTTGCTCTTTACATGCGACGGCTCAGTGGCTTCGAGTGGTAAACCTGCAAGCCTGATCTGTGCAGCGTTGCTGAGAAAGACGCGTAGAGGAGTAAACACACAGCAGAGGAGTGTGCATGTGCACCACAGCTTTGTGTCCCGCTGATCCCGGGTTATTCATGGGCGTGCTGCTAAACCTGCGGAGAAACCCAGGCCCCGAGGAACCCAGGCCCCTCGGATGCCGGCACGACGAGTTTACCGTCCCCGCAGGACAGTAGCTGGGACCTGCTCTGGGCGTGTGACCTCTGCCAGAAGCAGAAGTGCTGATTCCTGCACAACCCGAAAGTGATGAGAAGGTGGACACTTCCTTCTGCCAATTACGGCGTGATTGCCGTGTAATGAAGTTAATGTTTTGTGGAATTTACAGCCTGATATTAATGGTTCCTTCTCCAGACACTCTCCTCTGACTTCTTCGTTTTCACCCAGATTTTTTTTTTTTTTTTAAACAACAAAAGAAACAGGACACTCTGTGAAGGCTCATTAATTCTCTTCAGGTTTGATTTGCCCCTCCTTTTTCTGCCCGCCTCCTCCTGGAGGTTACACAAGAGGCAGCCCATCAGGCCTTTCCATAAACCCTGGTTCACAGGAGGGTGAAAGCGGCGGCCTCGCATTGCTGCGGGCCCGGGGACGGGCCGCGTTCGGGTCCCCGCCCTTTACGGCCAGCGCTTTATGGCCTCCTTGATCACCAATTACGCAACCAGGAACAATAGACCTGCCGCTTTAATGACCAGGCTTCAAATTTGCCTCGATCTGCCGGTGTGCGCCATGGCAACAGCCCCTCCGCGAGGCAGGAGCGCCCAATTCCAGGAATGAAGACAGATCGGGCCGGGAGAGGTCCCCTCCCGGACCATCCTGACCCCAGGCTGCCCCGCTAGCACTCCCCCTGACCTGAGGTTGCTGAAAGGGCCCTGCCTGCTGCTGGGGGCCTTTCAAGTTCCTGCAGACAGAGGGAGGTGGTCGGGAGTGCAGCGGTGCGGGGACCCGGGGAAAAAGACATCCCTAGTTGGGGCTCGGATGCATGGGAGCCCGAGGTGTCCCCGGTGGCGCCACGGCCCTCCGGGGTGTCACCACGCTCGCCCCTCGGAGGCTGGTGAGCCGGACGCCTTTGCTGCCCTGGTGGTATGAGCTGGTGTCCAGGGAAAGCTGCTCTGATTCTGCACTCGCTTCCTATTAGCAGCGCGAGCAGGACAGCGGGTGGCCAGGCTGAGGAAAGCCTCCAAAGTTAGGAGGCCGCGTCTGGCAGAGAGAATCGACACAAGCGCATTGGTTCGGACTCCTTGACCCAATACGAGGAGCTGCCAGCTTGGAGGGCGAAGCTGCTTTCCCCCCGGGACCTATCAGTGTTGCTCTGGGAACAGTGATGGATGCTGTCCATCCATCAGCACCTGTCGGGGCCCCTCCTCGGAGCTGCGGCTTCCAGGAGAGCAAATCTGGTGCAAAGAAGGAAGCAACCCGGAGGAGCCGTGAGGACGAGAAAGGGCTTAGTGGAGCAGGGTTTCTGGAACTGGCCTGTGTGAGCTGCCTGCGTCTGCAGAGACAAATGACCGCAGGCCGCAAGGCTCATTCTCACAGTCTGGGGGGCAGAGGTCAGAAATCACGTTGTCGAGGGGCCACACTCCCTCCGAGGCCTCCGGGGAGGGTCCCTGTCCTCCCTCCAGCTCCGGGTGGCTGCCAGCCATCCCTGCTGTGGCGCAGCTTGTGGCCGCGTCACTCCCATCTCCACCTCTGTGGCACATGCCCTGCCCCTCCGTGTCTTCCACCCCTCTGTCTTCTTCTCTTTATAAGAACACCAGCAAACTGGATTAGGGCCCACCCTATCCTGGCATGATGTCTTCTTAACTTATTGCATCTGCAAGGACCCAGTTCCAAGAAAGTCCCTGGGATTAGTGCTTGGACACATCTGCTGTGGGGGAGACACAGTCCGACCCACAGCAGCCTTTTCCACGGTGCTACACACAGGACAACCGCAGTGAAGAAGATCCAGGACTTGCTGCCCGTGTTCTGTCCAGGGGCCCCGGGCCCCCTGCAATTTCTGGGTCTGTACCTGGACCTCCGACTTTCCTCATTCCTGCTCCAACCACTGCTGAGCCCCCTCTGTCCCAAGGCAGCTCCAGGCCTCCTGGATGCCTCACAAATGACAGTGAGGATGCTGACCTCCACGCAGACACCTGCCCTCCACACCATGCTTCAGCATTGGCAACCACTGATTTGGAGAAACTTTGCTCTATCTGTGGATGTTTTAGTAATAAAAGGAAATAGTGAGGTTCAGAAGATGACAACTACACAGTAAGGGTTCCTAGCAAGACTACTTCTTTCTTCCTTTACTCCCCCACCTGTGACCTGAGCATATAGATTTGAGATAGCAGTGCCCCGTCTGCATGAGTGAAATGGATTATCATAAAGTGTGCGGCCATCACGAGGGTAGATGAAATTGATGGCATCTTTTCTTGTGGGAAATAGAGGGAAAAAATAGCTTGGCTGCAGTTGGAATCACTTAGACCCAGTTTCCATCCTAATTAGCATTTCTGCCATGAACTTGGCCCTTTTAAAAGTATGACATTTTTTTCATATTTTGATGCTAAGTGAGCTGTGGTTATAATAATGAAGTCTTGAGTGCTCTCTACCCTGAGAAATATTTTGAACCCTGTGAGAAATAAAATTATTGAAAACAAACAAACAAACCAACTCAACAGCAGAACTGTGATTTAATCCTGATTCCAATCCAAGGAAAGAAAGGGCTGACTTCCTCCAGTCCTGTTTGCCAAGAGAAATTGTTGCCTTAATTCAGGGCAGTTGTCTTATTTTGCAATCTGTCCTGTAGAAGGAAAGCTATTCACGCTATCCTGGAGTGCACGGGACAGCTAGCACGCATGTTAATAGGCTGCGGTCTGATGCCTCAGTGACACGCCCCACAGTCCACCAGAATTTTGGCTAAACAACTTTTCCCGTGCTGGCCCCCATGTGGACTCTGGTCCCATTGACTGAGCTCATTCTTACTGTCGTACAGGCAGCTGAGAGGTTGTCCAGCTTCTGTTTCATTTTCACTCCTCTAAAAGATCTTGTGGCTTTGGTTGCTTGAAATTTTTGATCTATGAGAACGTCAACATTGTACCTGATGTGTGAATTGTGGGAAGGAGCAGGACTATTCCTTATAGGGAAGGGGAACCCAGGCCTGCAGACTGCCCGGACTCTCATTGTCTGGTGTAGGGCCTGGGGACGAATGACCAGAGGAGAGTCCCGGCCTGGTGAGGTTCGAAGGGCGTGCACGCTTCCACACACAACATGCACACATCGCAGCTTACCCTTGTCCGGAGCAATGCACCAGCTTGATTCCCTTAGGGAGGCCGTAAGGCCAGCAACGATGCCTCTCTAGGCTGGGGATGCCCTTCTACTCTGGGAGAGCCGGCCCAGCTGAGGGCAGTGCTTCCTGACCGCCATCTCCATCCCGTGTGGGTTTCCAGGCCTACCTCTCTCCCTGGCAATCTTCAGGCAATCTCAAAATGCTCACTGAGAGTGTCAGGTCTCATGTCAGAACAGGTAATGGCATACGGCCGGGATTTCAATGAGTTTTTACTGTCCCTGATCCATCCGCCTGTGCTCATTGGTATAAAATGGTGTCTTTCAAGCTTTGTTTCATCATTGCGTTCTGGAGAACAAACAATGCAGATTTAAATTTAATTAGTCAATTACATAAATTCTGGTTTAATTTGTCCCTAAGAGGTAGAGCTGAGCTTTGGAAAAACACAAACTATTATAATACCTACAGGTTCTCTCTCCTGGACTGACAACACACACTTCCACCCTCTTGGAGGTGTGGTCTCCCCTCCGAGAATGCACAGTACAGGGAGACATGTCACACGTGCACTCTAGTGTACACAGGCTTTCAGAAAACAGTAATAGATCGTCCTCTTGCCTTGGGGGTATCAGGTAGTTGGGCAGTGTGGGGCGTAGTAAGCAACAGGAGAAAGGAGTAGTATTTCCCAGAAGCAGGAGCCCATGTCCACATTTAGAATATTAGTGAATACCAGGAAAGGAACAAGAGAAACCTGATTGTGCCAGCTGACGGGGTCCCCCAGTGGCGCCTCTCTGTGTCATTGTGTCCTAGGGTGGCACGGACAGTCATGCTGGTGACTTCTTGGCTTCCCTGTCAACACCCTCCCTGGCTCTACTGGTAGGTGAGGGCACCTTGCTGGGAATGGTGTGGCCCTATGTCCATCGGCACCACAAGGCAGGGCAGCTAGAAGCATGAACAAGCTCTGTTCCATTAAGGCAGGGTGAGCACCCGTGGTCACTACCCTTCAGGTGTGCTATTTTAGGAAGCCATGCCAGCCCTAGGGGATCCTATCTATTATTTCTTAGCGTGCAGCACAGTGTGTGAGAGAGAGAGAGGGGTAGAAAATGTCAGCAAAACAAGCCAGCGAAAGCTTCAAGTTTCTACGGAAATTATTTTTTGTAATAGTCATACCTTTTCACAGATATCTGTATGTCTGTTAAAGATGATTTATAGTGAAAGCAATCTCCGACCTACCCAGGGGTCCCTATCACAGGGAACTAGTCTGGATTATTTGGGAGTTTGCTAAAATTCTGTAAGTCTCCAAAGATGCCTCCTACTAATCTAAGTCCTAGGAGCAGATTCTAGCATCTTCTTTGAAACGTAGGGTCCTGCCTTGAAACGGAGTCTGCTAACAGGGTGGCAGATAGATTTTTTGAATCTCATCAAAACTACACTGATTGAGCATTTACCTATTAACCACCAGCTGTGCTCCAGCGTTGTGGAGGACTGCGACCGAATGATAACACAGGGTGTGTGACATACAACCTGTAATTCACGTGAGTGTTTCTGATTTAGATTAGGAGATGACATAAGCCCGTGAATCAGTACAGTAAGAGGTCACGACATGTGTCCACACACATAAACGAGGGATGTACTCACCATGTGGTGGAGTCCTGGGTGGAAGAAGCTGTAAGAACACCTGGCAGGACAAGGACACGGAGTCAGGGTTTGGGGTGGCTGGGAGTGTTTTGAGAGAGCCTATGGCTTCCGTGGGTGGTGGACACTGGGACTCGGGAGCCTGGGTCCGGGAACATGCACGGGGCATTCAGCGAGGGAGAGGGCTTCCAGGGCGAAGAGTCCACACGTGTGGCTGCAGAGGTGTGAGGTGGAGCTCAGGAGTCGACTTAAGTCCCTGCTGGGAGCCACCCGAGGCCTTTGCGGGGGGCAGCCCCTCGATGAGAGCAGCACACTAGGAAGATTTGTCTGGTAGCCACGCAGTGGAAGGTCATCCGCAGCTCGAGCAAGGAAGTGTTGTTCCCAGAACTGCCCTGTGAGCCCGCGCAAGCTGCGAGGTACCTGCCCTTCCCCAGGCCAGGGAGATGAAGGAAACCGGGCACCGCGGCGGAGAGGGGTATCTATCCATCTACTTCCAGAGACGCTATCTCCGTGGTATCAGAGCACAGCGAACAAGTGCCCATTGGATGTGCTTTACCCACACGTGCAGATAAATCTTCATGCTTATCTCCCCCACCAGCCGGTGCCATGTATTCACGCGGCACCGGACCGAAGGCACTTCTTAATCATGGCCATCAGGACGCTCCCGGGGACGTTCTCACAGCAACGATCACTCATCCCGTCTGCTTATGAGCCTTGGATTACGAGGGAGGAGGCTGCTGCCTGGGATTGCTCCGGAGCCTGCAGAGTTCCCAAGGGTTGGGTGAAAGAGGGTCCCGATGTACGTCAGCCCTCCTCACTCCCCGGTGGCCGGGTTCTGAGGGGGGCTGTGTGCTGCCTACCTCAGCCACAGGTCCTGGGAGGGGGACGGGTGGTCCCGACACCTGCCCACTCTGGCAGGCCCACACTTTGCAAACTGTGCCCGCCCTGGCCACCCCATTTATTCTTGTGGGCCATATTCTTTCTATTGGCCAGGGTGTCCTCTCAGAGGTCATCACCTACCAATGCTCGGGAGCCCTCCCCCCCAGGACTGGAATGCCTGGGAAAGCCTTGATCCTATCCCTTATGTTGGACTGGACACTTGGAGGTCTTGAGGTTGAGGACAGAAGACAGGAAGTCTCGGGATCACCGTTTTTTGTGACAAGCCAACTACTAAGCAAGCGGCCCACTTTTCTCTGAGACCCTCTTTCATCCGATACCCACCCAGGCTGGGCATCACATCACTATGCTCCTTGGGCACTTGAGGGTCTCCATGGCACCAGGATGGGTAATGGACGGTCCAGCCCTTGCCACGCCTCTGGGGGAGGCTCTCCCCATCACTATTTCACGGACCCACAGGTCCACACTGTACAGACACAGTTACTGGTATGTGTGTGGTTACAAGTGGCCCTGGGAAGGCAACTGGTCATTAACAGGTGTCCTTGAGTGTGGAGGTTAGAGCTGTGCATGTCCCATAATTCCTGATGTGCACCCAGAGGCTCACTGCTGGTATGTGTGCTGGGGATGGTCTGCATCCCTGCTGGCCACCCCTTGGCTTGCTCGCTAAGATGACACATGCTGGGGAGAACTGCTCCATGGAGCTCCAGGGCTTTGAGCCTCACTGGAATGGAGATTTTGTCTTCTCTCTTCCAGTCCTCTCAAATGACTACAATGTCTTACTAAATGTTGCTTGACCATTGCATGCCTTCCTTTTGCACCTGTAAAACCCCACAAATACCACGAGGCTGTGCTTGCCCCTTAGCACACACCATTACTCCACCCCCTGGACTCACCAGAGAGGTATTTGTTTCCAATGCTGAGATTTGTTTTAGGATTTTCTCAGCATTGTGGTCTCCAGTACTGTCTGATGTCACCACGTGTGATCATGACACACATCTGTGGGTGATGTAGGAACAAGAGAAGCTGGTGGAGTTTCCACAGAGCTTTAGGAGGGAAGGGAGAGAAGAGGGATGTGGACCAAGGGGGTCTACATCCTGAAGAAGTAGGCTGGCTGTGGCCGCATGACACAGCTCATAGGTGCTTGGAGCTCATGGATGGTGAGGTAGGGGAGTCTCAGGATGGCCCCTGATGGGCACCCTTGCTCTACAGGCCTGGATGGTCCATTGGGGCCATGCAGTCAGGCCCTGTGAGTCTGAGGGGGCTCTGCCTGGTGAGTAAGTCATCCTGTGTCACTTGTTGATCTGCTGTGGCTGCCAAAACCAAGCCCTACACACAAGGACCCAATAGCTGACACTCTTTCCCGACCTTCTGGAGGCTGGTTTCTCCTGAGACCCCTCTCTGGGGCATGTAGATGGTGCCCCTCCCCCTGTGCCTGGTTACCCCCCCCCCCACGCACTGGGTGCCCTGAGGCTGGGATCGCGTGCATCCAGCTCCTTGTTTCCAGCTGCCGTCCTCATCCTCGACTTTGGTGACAAAGGCCGGTGGGTCAGCAGGATCCTGTGCAGAGAAGTGACTTTCCACCGCTGAGATGGGCTTTCTGTAAGCTCCCTCGTCCCACCTCCTGCCACACGCCCTCCCTCCCTGCTTCCCCCTTCCTCCGTGTCTGGAGATATATTGGAGGTTTTATGAAGTGCTCCGCCCAGGAGGCCCATGATCTGCTCTGATGCACGTGATCGTCCAAAGAGCTGATACCTCCACTAATTTGTCCCTGTGAGGGACACTCAGAAGCTCTGCACCTGAAGAGCCACGGCAGGGCCATGGCAGCCTGGACGGTGGGGGCCACAGGGAGAATCCTGCCCTTGAACGCATAGCAGGGGCTGCATGTCTGCAGGGCTCGAGGGGCGTCCCAGACACAGTCGGCTGGAGCGTCAGGGCATCTTATGATGATGGGAGCTTGTAAAACCGCCTCTCCTAGTTTCTGTACTTGATGTCTTGACCTCTTGGGGTCTTGCTGACTTGGGGGCTGCCCTCCCCAGGGCAAGCTAACACCCACAGACAGCAAACGGCTTGCCTGTGCATGTGCCTTCCAGGTGCAAACCAACGGCTCCAGAGTTCATACCCAACCACCTTCTTTTTTTGAACTTAAGGATCCCAGACCACTATCCCAGTGCCCTGATCACCCCAGGGCAGGTCCCAGACAGCTGGGGATGGCCATGTGCCCGTGACCCACTCAGATCACTCATACCAGCCATTGGGAGCCTGCTTACCCTGCCTCCTCTGTTCCTTCCCACAGAAACCACAATAAAGAGTCTTTTTTTTTTTTTCATAATAAAGAGTCTTACTATGTTTTCTCCTCACTTCTGCTGCCTCCTGACTGTCCCTGGTGCTTCCATGTGTGGTCCTGTCTGTGTCCAGGTGGCTGTGAGTCTAAACACTTCTTCCTCGTGGCATTCACACCATGAATACCACGCCATATTCAAACGAATCCCAGACACCCCATGAACTCAGAACTAATACTTAATTAGAAGTGGGGTAACCTCCTCAAGTGAGTCTCAAGATAGGTATCTGGGAACCGACTGTCCTTGTCTCTTGATGACAGACTTCAAGTGAGTCACTTGCTGTTCCAGGGCTCAGCTTCCCCATGGGCAGGTGCCAGGAAAGAATCCTACCTGTCCCCCCCGGCAGACCCGGGATGGATATGGAAATGGCATAAGCTCCTGGAGAGTGTGTCTCCGTCCCTGCACACCTGCTATCAAACAAGAAGGCCATGTCCTCAGCAACCTGGAAGCCAGTCATTGCACTGCTCAGAAGCAATCCCGCACCGGCGTTCAGTGTCTGGAGAGTTCTGTTCAGTGAGGACTGACTTCCAAGTCCTGGGAGCTAACCAAGATAATTCATCCTTAACTGATGTAGGAAGCATCGTTTTGGATTCCTACTTGTTTTTCAGATGCAACTTGGTTTGTCCTTATATGAAGTGATGGTTTAGCGTGTGTGATAAAAAAAAGAGAGTCTATGTCCTGCACAATGGTGAAGTGGGGCCAGTGCCAAGGGGGCCGGGCCCCGAGTCCTGGCCCCCTGGGGCTGTCCTTTCCTCATGGGCTGGCCACCTCTGAGCAAGGGGCTGGACACCTCTGAGCCTCAGTCTTCTTACACACAGAGCCAGTGGCTTGGGAGGAAATCTTGCATTCACTTCTAGATATAAAATTCAAGTGTGTGCTACAAACTCTCCTAGGTTCAAGCAACTCACTTCTGTTTTGCACCGTCCTGAAGGGCAGGCAAGACAGGCCATCATTTCAGGGTGTCCAGAACAGAGTGACTCTAAGGATCATTAAATAAGTGTACTGGTGTCATTAGCTGCTGCTCAGCTTCTGTTTCACTCAAAGACTCGTGTTGGCTTGAAAGACCTTTTGAAAGAAAGTCATGGAGAAATTCTGCAAGGGGAGCTTGATTTTGTTTCTGGAGTTTTCCCTGTGTACATGTACGGTGGCCATGACCTCTCTGTCCTTACCATCTGCACCTCCTAAACACCTGCTGTGCCTGGACAACGGCAAGTGGTCCAGTTCCCGCAAATGGGGCAGGACGCCCATGACTGACGCTAAGAGATGTTTTATCTTGTCGAGGTAACAGGCCGGTGCTTCATTTGCCTAGAACAGCAAGTTTAAAAGGAGAGAAGCTCATTAAGAGAAGAAAATGCGAAATTGTCTGCCCCACAAACTCAGCAATGCAAAGTATGCCAAAGCGTGGGTGTCTGCATTGCTCTTTGAAATCCGAGCCTGGGTCTTTGTAACTCACCCCCAGATTACCGCCTGGCATCACCGTACATGTCTAAGAACACTTCGAGCTCCTGGACTCAGCAGACAGGAATGCTGGGATCACTCGGGGCGATCGCGCCGCTCCCCGTCTCCACAGTGTGAAACAAGGGGATAGCTACTCACCACTGGTAGCAGTTTGATCTAGTTCCTTGTTTGTCATCTTCATGTACCTATCAATGCCCATCCACACCCTTTGGCAAACTTTCTGAGTGTGCATTGCCATCAACAACAATAAATCATTTGTGAGCACATGTAGCAATTATCACCCGAAATAAAGGATCTCAATCTTAATAAAGGGCAGCGCCTGGCACAGATCTCAGCAGAACTGGCTGGGAAGCGAGGGCCTGGTGGTGACTCACCTGCTTGGTTAATAGTTAAACCAGCAGGCACGTTAGCACCACGGCCCACGCAGCCGTGGAGACAATACATGTGCTGTCAGCGGGCCTGGGAACAATAAAGCCCTTTATGTTGCTCCCGTGGTGCAGATTTAGTAATGTTTTGCTCCTGGAGGGCAGGCATCAACAGGCTGCAAGCAAGGACGGGTCTTCGGAGAGGGGTGCTGTGAAGAAACGTGCGGGCGCATGGTCCCAGGTGAGGCGGCTCCTGAGAGCCAGACCCAGGGGACACATGTCCAACAGGGGAAGTGTGGTGTCTTCTGTTGCTAGGGCCACGGGGTGCCATGGGGTGAGCATGTCTTTTCCCAGGGTCTCCCCTCGGGTCTCTGTGGAGGAAGTTGGGTGCAAGAGCATGAGGTCATCTGAACACAGCATAATGCACAGTATTTGCAGGACTTTGTAAGAAGTCAGTGTTGCCCTTAGTGAGGTGGGTGTGAGGAAGGGTGTCAGGAGCCCTGGGTTCTCGCTGCCCCTGCTGGACCACCCTCCTTCCCTCTCTGTCCTTCTCTCTCATCTCCTAACACACACTTTGGCTCTACTTCGAAAATTAAGCCTGTAAGCAGCATCTCCCAGCTCCCACAGTGTCTGTAGTAATGGGTGCCCCTCTCTCCAGCACTCGTGTCCATCTCCAGTCTCCGTACCCTCTTGTCTCTCCATCTGTCACTATTAGCTCTGTAATGTGAAGAAGTGACCAGGCCACTCTGTGGCATATGAATACCACCTCACCTAGGTCCAGGCAACCCCCTCCCCGCACGGCACACAGCTGCCAACCCTAGGGTATCTTGTATATTCTGTAAAACAAAAATAGTTAAACTCTAAGTGGTTAGGTGGCTTGAGAACCCGTCAAACCTTGCTGATACCCTGATATTCTCTTTTTTTGCTGTGAGAGTGCAGGTGAGCTCTGAAGCCTGTTGCCTGCAGCTCTGTTCCCTGGAAAACAGGACAGTCTTCTACACCCACAGAATGGGTGGGAAAGCCACAAGGTGGAGACTGTGGTCACAGCTGGGCTGTCTTCACCTCGAGAGGCAGAGGCAGCGGTCTGAGGCACCTCTCCCCATGAGTCACAGCTCCATGAGGAGCCTCCTGAGCATGTCCTCACACTGAAGTCAGCCCGGAGTCCCATGGGTTCCCTGAGAACCAATGTGACCCAGGTGTCCCCAGCATGCAGGCAGTCGGAGTCATGTTCTCAGAGGGATCTTCCATAATAATTTTCATTTCCAGCTGTCTTGACCACTCATTCTTGGGATCTCAAAGGTGTGACCCGAGCACTGATATGTGCTTCCCAGAAGAGCAGGATGACAAGGGCCAATAGCTGTTGGCCCATTGTCACCTGACGGAGTGATGGCTTCCGAGGGGACAGTGAGGGTGAGGATGGGTTTGATAGTACAGCTGCTCTCAGTGTGTCCCGGGGCTCAAAACAACCAGTGAGCTGAGGACCAGATGCAGCATGCCCAAGAAATTGGCCTGCTGGGGTTTTGGGAGCATGGTCACCAATACACTGAGTCGATGGCCTCTGAGTCCACCTTTGACCACTGGCCCCGCATGTGTCCCTGCTCAGCCAGAGCTGTACCTGGGGCCTGGAACTCTGAGTACTGTGCATGCAGCACCCCTGGGAAGTGTCCAGCCTGAGCAGGAATGGCCACTGTGGACGGGTTCTGTCCCTGCCACTCCTGTGCCTGCGCTCAGCACTAGTGGGAGACTGCAGAGTCACCAGGCTGCCTGTGGGTGGGCACGTACACCAGCCAGAGTGTAGTGCTTCATCCTCACCACTTACTTCTAGAGATTGTAACTAACTCCACGAGGACCTAGACGGCTTTATTAGTCTTAGAACCCCTGGTACCTGGTAGTGGTTGTTTCCTGAGTGAGGGAAGCATATAACGAGCTTAGATTTGTATTTTGTTTGAAGGAAAGTTGTGTTTAGTGTTGTCCAAAATTACTAAAATTTGGCGAGTTTCATCCAATTAACTTCCATCAACCCTTGATAAACACTTTTTCCCATTCTCAACTAGAAAATGGAGCAGAAGCCTGCGGTTGGCTTCACATCAGAGGTTGCGTTTCCACCTTGCCTTCCCCAGGCTCAGGTCCTATATCCAGGGAGCAGGATCTTCCTAAAGCTCCCACCACAGGCTGGTTTCCTCACCTGCTGCAGGGGTCTCCACAGAGTCTCATCCCAGAGGAATGGGGGACAAGCCCACCCCCTAGAGGGCCCTGGTGCAGGAGATGCAACAGGCAGCAGAGACCTCATGGGGGGCCCCAGACTGGTTGGGGCCACATGCTGCAGTCGGGTGCACAGGCGCTTAGGCTGGGGCAGGGGGCCTCTTAGAGAGGATAATCCCGTGGAAGCCTAAGAGATTAGAGGCAGTCTCAGCCAGCCGGGCTGCTGTAACAAAACACCCCGGATGGGCAGCTTGAACAGCAGACCTGTATTCCTCACAATCTGGAGGCTGCACATCCCAGATCAGGGCCCCAGCTGGCCAGGTTCTGGTGAGGGCTCTTCACACGGTGAAGAGTGAGGGAGAAAAACAAGCTCTCTCATCTCTCTTCCAGAGCCTTCCACACTCGAGACATAATCCTTTCCTAAGACCCATAAACCACCACATGGGGGGGAGGGAGTTGGTGGTGGCACAGATATGCTGAGTCCATGGCAGAGTCCTGCATGCAAGGTGCTGGGAGAGGGGCGGGCCTGGCAGCGGCCTCACACCACAGTCACTGCAGCTGGAGCTCTGCCCGGGGCACAAGTGGTCCCTCAGGGACTAGTGACCATGGCGAGGGCTCCGGATTTCATCCTGGGCTCCACAGGAAGCTGACGAGGCATCTTCGCTGCAGCAGACTGTTTTCCAGAGCAGTTTTAGTTTTCTGTAAATATTGAGCACAAAGCACAGAATTCTCATACGGTCCCTGAGCCTTCACACACATGCACATGTACATGCACACACATTCATGCACACACACGCACACTGAGGAGCACATATGCTACTGTACGCACACATATATCCCCACACAGAGACCCACATGCATGCACACACACATATGCACATATGCATGCAAACTCACGCACATGTAGGCACACATATGCTCAGGCACAAGCACATACACACAGAGACATGCAGGGATACACACGCACACATAGACACACAGAGACACATGCACACAGGCATACTCATGTGTAGTTGTATACACAAAGGCACATAGGTACACACACAGACACACATATGCACATGCATACACATATGCATGCACACTCATACATGCGCACATGGGCGTTCATCTACTCATGAACACAGAGGCACTCAGGGACTCACATGCACACACAGAGACACATGCATACACATGTGAAGGTGCACACAGAGACATACAATGACAGACACACATGTATATACAAATGCACACACAGACACACACAGAATTTTCCCTACTATTGGCATCTTATCTTATCATGGTCATTTATTACAATTGATGAACCAATATTAACACATTATTATTAACTAAAGTCTGGAGCTTATGTAAGGGTTCATTGTGTGTTGTACGCTCCAGACAGACATAATGATGTCTATCAGTTGTTGTAGGATTGCATAGAGTAGTTTCCCTGCCCCCAAAATCCTCCATTTCCCACCTATTCATCCTTCCCTGGCGGCAACCCCTGAAACCGCTGATCCTTTTCCAGAATGTCTATAGTTGGAATCACACAGTATGGGGCCTCTTCAGCTTGGCTTCTCTTAGTGACTTTCATTTAAATTTCTTCTATGTCTTTTTGTACTGTTATAGTTCCTTTCTGTGTTTCCTCATTGAATAGCGTTCTGTAGTACAGAGGGACCAGAGTTCATCCATTTGCCTACTGAAGGATATCTCATCCTTCCACTGTTCTGGCAATTATGGCTAAAGGGTCTATCAACATTCACGAACAGGTTTTAGCATAGTCTTCACTTTTCATCCCATTTGGGTAAATTCCAAGGATGTGATTCCCAGGTCATATGGTAAGAATATGCTTAGTTCTGTGGGAAAGCCCTGAACTATCTTCAAAGTGGCTGCACCATTTCTGCCAGCAATGAAAGAGTTCCTGTTGACCCAACTCCTCTCCAGCATCTGGTGCCATCAGTATTTTGGGTGTTAGCCATTCTGATAGGTGTAGTGTAGTGGCCTAGGAGATGTTATCATTGGAGAGGCCACATGAGCTGATTGACATTTTGAAGAGAAGACTCTGGCTGCTATGGGACGGCATGGTGGACACCAAGAGGATGTCCTCATAGCAGCCCAGGTGAAAGGTGACAGGTTGTGACCCCATTGGAGGGAGAACCTACAGGCTTGCTGATGTGTGGGACTGGGGAGAAGATGGAAAGAGGGAGCCCGTGTCACAGCTTTGGCCATAAGCAGGCTGTGGGGGGGACTCCCATGGAAACAGTGTATTTTGAGCATCCTAAGCTTTGGGTTTCTGGTAGCATCAAGGAAAATCAGGGTTTTTAAGTCTGAAGCTTGGGAGACAGATCAGCGTTGGGCATATGAATTGAGCCTCACCCCAGAGCACCCCACTGCATGCTGACCATTCACCCTTTTTGCTTTTCTCCCTCTCACTTGAGATCTTAGTTCAAAGATCCCTTCTTCAGGGAAACCCACTCATACTTTTCTCCATGAAAGGAATCCTCTTATTCCTTGTGCCCAGTGGATCCAGAATTCCCTGGACCATAACACCCATTGCATTTCCACTCATGAGACTTGTGCAATATCTATCATACATACCCTTCAGACTGGAGGTTCCATGAGGACCCTTCACTGTCAGTCTCATTCATTCATCCTGTGCTTCTGCAGACCATTCTATAACAGGTCCCCAGTAAATATGTATTGAATCAACAGCCTATCAAAATATAGCATGAAAAGCTTCCAAGGGTCTTGGGGAATAGAATGAACGGTATATAGATAGCAGAGCAGGAAATGCCACCGAGCTTGATGACTACCTGGGGCAAAACTGTCCTCTTAAAATTACAGGACTAAATACCAGATCTTTCTTTTTTTGTAACTGCCTCAGTGGTTATCACTATCAAAGCAATCAATGTCCCCAGTTGCCAAAGCCAGCTGCATTGCCGCCTCCACCCCCACCCCATGATGCTCTCTTCCCTTGAGGTCCTGGTGTAAGTTATTGCCCCCCCCCCCATTTCACCAACCAACAGGTTTCCACATCAAATGTCAATAAAACAGACTCAACTGACACATCCACACTCTGGTAAATGGCAAGTTGGAAATTTGACCTACACTGAGAAAGCACAGCTAATAATTTTTATCTGACAATTTCAGATTTGAAATAGTGATTACATAGCTACCTGCCATGAAAAAATGTGCTGAAGAAACAAAACAAAACACACTCTTAATTGCCTTATCATCCCTGAGAGCTTTCTGAAAACTCAAGTTTTACGTAGGATGGGCTTGTATGATATCTGAGATCTGGTTCCACATCTCGTATTACCTAATGACAGATGCAAGAGGTTGCATTTACAAAATCCCGGCTCTCATTATAGAGCTGGCTCTTAAACCACGAAAGCCGTGTAGATAAGCCTTGATGTTTACATGAAGCCACAGCTCGGATGATGCAATGTGGCTTCCCAGGTCAACCTAGTTTGTTTTGCTAAACTGAATGTATTGTAATCCCAAATTCTATTCTACACAAACATCAATTAGTTAGCACTGACCTAATGATAATGATCTTGCTGCATATTAGAATCAGCTGATACTTTCCCTAATTAGAGGAGGCTCCAATTAGAGTTAACCCGGAGGTCGGCGCTCCCGGCTCTCAGGCTGGGCGGTGGTATCGGTGCTGACGCGGGTGTCACACACAGCCTCCCGGCCCAGGCGCAGCATCCACACACTGGTGTTTCTGACCCCAAGGCCGGCTCCACACCAGGCCTGTGAGCGAAGAACTTTTCTCCTTCTCTTTCTCCACATTTCCCTTAGCTCTTTGTTTTCTTTTCTGGGTTGGAAAAACTATACTTAATCACTTCATAAATATGAATAGGTGTCACTATTCTTAAAGAATGCCTTTGGATGGTGTCTTCTCATGTTTTTTTTTTTTTTTTTTTTAGAATTCTTTTTTTTTTTTAGATTTTATTTATTTATTCATGAGAGACACAGAGAGAGGCAGAGACACAGGCAGAGGGAGATGAGGGGTCACTGTGGGGAACCCGATGTGGGACTCGATCCCAGGACCCTGGGATCACACCCTGAGCCAAAGGCAGATGCTCCACTACTGAGCCACCCAGGTGTCCTTCTTCTCATGTTTTGTAGCAGTTGAAACACTTACATAAAATATGCATTTGCATTTACTTACTTGAAACATTTTTTGTAATGAGTATGTTGGTGAGTTCTCTGTCTTTGGGGCTTTCTGTTCCACGAGCCTGATTTTGAAATGTGCACGCCTACTTCACCTTCGCCTCATTCCCTTTTTATCAACCAGTCCGAACGCTTCCTGCCAAGAGCATCTTCGGCAAACCAGGCCAGAGATGCTCTGTCTCTATCGTGGAAAAATTATCTTAACTTTCAAAGTGAGCAGTCACATCCGGTGTGACATTCTTACCTACACGCTGTCATCTTGTATTCACAAAAACAAGCTGAATAACCATAAAAAGGAAATGAGAAATATTAGGGCAACATTTAAAACATTCATTTTTTTCCACTAAAAAAAATAGCAGTGGTGTTTCACTATTGACGTTACTGGTGTCAAAAAGACAAGTGTCCTAAAGTGAAAAATAAAGAAAAAACAAGAATATTCATTACATACATATGTGATGGTCCAGCAAGGGTGCTTTCAAAATAAGGCAAATATCAAGTGAGTTTTATTTCCACGCGCATTCCAGCTAAGCAAGTAATTCTGGCCCTGAAGCTTACATTTACCCTGCGGATAGTGTAATCGTTTTATACCTCTGAAAGTAACGCAAAATCTCCCTGCATAGGGAGCTAACCAGAGCATCCCACAGCACTGCCCTGACCAGCCCCTGGCTAGCCGTCCGTCACACCACCCGATGTGAGATTCTTCGAGAGTGTCAGCAAATTCAACTGCAATTAGACACGACAGTCAAATATTAATTAGATTGTGAGGTTGTCAGAAAAAAAGAGTCTCTCAAAGACTGTTATCCAGAGAAATATCCCCATCTCCCATCTGAACCAGCAGGCAGGCCGGGAGTGTGGCCCACACGCCTGCCGCCTCCCAGGGACCATTTTCGCCACAGGAGGGCTCCCGTATGAAATGTGAAGTAAACTATTAATAAAGAAGTTAATCACAAAGATGCAGGGAAATAAAGCTAATCTGGTATTTGCTGTTTTGATAAAATGAATGCCTGCAGACGGGTCGGCAGAAGTCCCGCATAACTGTAGGAAACGCCAGTCAAGCCGCCTGTTCGACCCCAGTGAGGCCCCAGAGGATTCACCTCATCTCATGCTGTGGTTCCTGAGACCACCGTCCACCCAGGTTTTAGGCACACAGCCTGGGCCGCGGCACCTTCCAGGTGGGGAAGAGTCACGCGTGGCTCAGCAGCATATAAAGAATCCACCCACCCACCACTGAATTAATCCATTTACTTACTCTCCCAAGTTCATCACACGTATACAGTGTGTGTCACCTGGACTTGTAGCTTCCAGAACATAGTAGCAGATGAGTGGAAATCATTTATTTCGGGGGGAGAGGGATGCTTCTTTCTTTTTCTTCCTGAGTAGAAAGGATTCACTGGGGGCCAACCTAATATATTTTGGGGAACACAGCCTGGTGCACTCTCTGGCTGAGGGGGGACTCAGACCAGGGTTTCAAGATGGGCAACCAAGTGGCATGGCCAGTCTCCAAGTGCTCAAAGAGAACTACTTCCAGGGTAAATGAGGTGCCTAGTGAGTTTTCCGTGAAACAAAGAGCCACGCAGAAGCAAATGTTTGTACCCTACCATTGAAAACTGGGCATCGGAGTGCTTTATGTTTGTTTTAATTCTGGTTCCATGTGCTCTACTTGGGTAATATAACTAGAAATTCAAGTCTGTGGGCTTCTTCAGCTGCAGGAGGAGAGGGCTGGGTTTCTACAGCACCATCTTCTGAATCTAAACTTCTGCCTTTGGGGACAGGCATGCTGACTGTCTGAGAAGAGGAACTCTTTTTTCCATGAGTCAAGTTTTGCATCTTTCCCTCATAATGGGGAAGGGAACCTGCTTTTACTGGCTGACTGGACATGGAGCATGCAGATTCTCCATCTCTTGCTCATCCGTGCAAACTTGAGGAGGCACCCCAGCTACCAGGAGCCCTGAGCCTCCCTGAGGCTTCTGGATGGGCCAGTGGAGCAGCCTGGGCCTTGGGAGGCAGGCTTTCCTTCAGCCTTGTGGGCTGACTCTGGAGCTCTTTCCTGGCACAGAAGACTCCTGCAGAGTGCGGACCTCATCCAGGGAACATAACATCCAACAACCAGCTAGACCACGCTTAGGGTGCTACCAAACCAAGCTTAATTTTTCTAAGGAGGATAAACATCTACTAAGCACTTTACAAAGGGTACAGGTAAAATAGATTTCCTCATAGAGGCTGAGCGCCTGACAGGAAATGCTGCCTACTAGTAGAGTTTTTGAGATTCAAGATATAATACATCATGCTTGGACTGTTATCTTGGTTCTGTTCCATCAGAGGCACCTTCACAAGAGTAAGATGAGTGCGTGGAGCCTGTGGACAGCACCATTGCTATGGTCCAATAGTTTTGCTTTTTTTTTTTTTTAAATATCCATTTGCAGATACCATTCACTACATCAACACTAGTCTTGAACGCTTTCTGCATTGTGCCACTCTGACGCTGCCTCAAGTCGGCTGTCATCTCTCTAAACACATGGATCTGCTTGAATCTTCAGTTCTCAAACCTAAGCCAAGCATGTGATAAACCATGGGAGTTGTACATATCTGTGTGCATCTATGTAAGTCCAAGTGCATATATATGCATTTATTTTTGATCCTGCATTTCTTTTTAACATATTTGGAAAATAAAATTTTATCTGGGTTGTAGGGCTTGGAGGGATGATCACGGGTAGCAAACATAATAATGTGTTATGGGGATTCTCTATAAATATGCCTCTGTCTTGATTGTAACTAAACGGGATTTCATATCGTGAAAATGTAGAAAGTAGGAGGAGAGAAAACTTGTGAAATACGTTATGTACGTTTTGTGCACAATGTTTGGCTGCACTGACGTTTAAAATCTCAGACTGGTTGAAGTGTTCAGGCCCACTAGCTTTACTTTGAAGGACTGAGCTTCCCCATCTGGTCGTTAACTGCTCAGTAAATTGTCTGAAGATTGCACGTGATTGCTCGATTAATAAAACCCATATTAAGAGAAATGAAGTTAATAATGAAGTTGGAGTGATCCTTTCCATGCACTGCCTTGCAACTGCTGTCACCGGCTCTCAAAATGAGCAACTAAAGACCAAAATGAGTCTTGCAATAAAAATTAGTAGGCCAGAAAACCCGTAAGTGATGGGGCAGTGATTTGCTGAGTATAAACCACATTTTCTGGGAACTTTAGATCTGCCAGTGCACGTTCATGGTTCCTGCAAGGCGTGGAGCTCCAGGGAGATTGTTGGTTCCACAGGAGCCATGAGCAGGGAGCACAGGCTGGCTCAGCGGCAGCAGTGTCTGTCTTGGGCAGGAAAGCATCCCATGGAGTCCCATGTGCATAGGCAGTGACATGGTAGTGGGATGGAGTGGGGGAGCACGACTAGGACTGGGACAGTGAGGCTCCTCAGGCACTGGAGGGGACAAGCACAACGCAACGCCCTCTCCAGGGACCAGAGCCAGGACTTGTGGGAGGATGTGCACTGGAAGCTGTAGGAGCTCGAAGAATGTGAGTGGTATGTGTGCAAGCAGTGTGTGGTGTGTGCTGTGTGCATGTGTGTGAGCGGTGTGTGTTGTGCTTATGTATCTGTGTGTGAGGAGTGTGTGCTGTGTATGCATGTGTGTATGAGTAGTGTGTGGTGTATTCATGTGTATTCATGTGTGTGTGAGCAATGTGTGCTGTGTGTATGTGCAAGCAGTGTGTGCTGTGTGTATGCGTGTGCATGAGCAGTGTGTGCTGTATGTGTATGCATGTGTGTGTGGGCAGTGTGTGCTGTGTATGCATGTGAGCAGTATGTGGTGTATGCATGTGCATTCATGTGTGAGAAGTAAGTGTGTGTATGTGTATGCATATGTGTGTGCTGTGTGTATGCATGTGTGTGAGCGGTGTGTGGTATGTGTACACATGTATGTGTTTGTGTGTGAGCATTTGTGGTATGTGTATGCATTTGTGTCTCTGTGTACTGTGTGTGTATGTGTGTGCATGTGAGCAAATCATGGCGTGTGTATGCATGCGTCTGTGCATACACGTGCATGCACGCCTGTGTCTGTGTGTAGTGTATGGGTGTCATGTGTTCTGCGTGTTGCGTGGGCAGCCTCAGGTGGGGGTTTCTGTTGGCCGGGATGGAAGGAAGCTCGCCTTGGAGAGGGCTGCAGCAGCTTCTGGACGTCAGCCCTGAGACTGAGAGCAACTGTTTTCTTGTTTTAGTATTTTCACCTGGAACATCCGGGAGAAGACTCGGAGCCCTGGAAGCCACTCCGTTCTGTCCCACCCCACCGTGCATTGAGGTCCTCAGCTCAAATCCAGGCTTGCACCTGCTTCTCACTGGGATGATGTCACCTGACCTGTCCAAGCCTCAGTTTGCCAGGCTGTGGACTGGGGGTAATGGCAGTCCCTACCTACGGGGTTGTCAGGAAGATTCAGTGAGGGGGAGCTTGGGAACTGCTGTGCTGGCAGGATGGCGATAGTGGTGTCCTTTCCCCTGCTGTAGCAGTAGGGTGGCGCCCTGGTGCCGATCCATCAGGATTCCTGGCCCGGCACCCACAGGACACCGCAGGGCCTGTCTCCCCGGCTCCCAGCAGGCCTACAGGAGGCTCGTCTCTGGGTTCACCAGATGTCTCGCCACGGGAAGTGAGAAGGTCAAGCACAGATGTGGCCAAAGTGAATCATCCGGCAGGGCCTGGCCCTGGACCCCATGGACCGGGATGCACACCCATCTTTCTCAGACTCTGGAAACTGAGAGCCTGATCCCCTGCTCTGTCCTCTCCCCCCGCATGATCCTCGACCCTGCCCAGAGCTCTTCCAGCCCCAGACACCCTCGCCAGGGCCATGGGTGTGCGAGGGCTTGTCTTCTGAGTGGCTGTGCTGTTTGCTACAGACTTCTGAGTGCTAGGCCAACCAGATGTGTTTTCAAAATCTGTCCAGATTTCCTTTCATAAAAGTAGTGGACACAATTCCAAAGCCACCCCAATGCTACCATTGTGTGTGCATGTGATGTCAAGGGTTTGTATGACCACGTCACTCTTGAAAACTCAGCTGAAGACAAACAGAGTTTCATGCATGAAGAGGAGTCAGAATCCAACAACAGGACCTCTTTGAGGGACTGCACGTGTGTCGTGGGCCACGGTAACCACCTGGCTCGTCATGTTCACAGCTGGCGGGGGAGCCGATCCCACACACAGCTCCTTGAACAGCCTCAAAATACCATGGACACTGTTGCGCGATAAACAGAGGAGCATCTTTGTCTCAGATGCGAGGAAGCGCTCGCCCACCGGAGGTGGCGTGAGATGGGCAATAAACAGCCGTTCTCCGGGACCACCACGAGGCAAGAGACGTGCATAAAGGCATTTCAATATTTCTGCAAACTCACAAAGAAGGAGCCATTTCCCTTTCATACTTAATAAAGATCTCCTCCGTCAGCTGCAGCCAGTGATAAGCGTAATATCCTTAAATGGTTAATCCCGGGATCACGGCTCAAGTGTTTCTGCCGGTTGGAGCAGGAAAGCTGTTAGTAGCTGCAGTGTGCATTTCATAAACCCAAGGAAAAAAATTTTTTTTGATTTGGCTTTTTACTCTATCTGAAATGCTTTCTCTTTCAGGGGTAAGATAAGGCCTGGTTCTTCACATAAAACTAGAGCTTAGCCATCCCCCGTCTCTCTCCGTGAAGGAGAAGGTCCTGTCTGTGCACAGATGTCTCAGATTAAATTGTACCTTGCAGTCCTTCCCGTGCTAGCACTAGATGAACTGCCAGAAGGGCCGTAGGCAAGAACTGAATTGCTTTGGTTTCAGTACACAGCGAATTTGGCTCAGACAAGCTGAATCAGTACATTAAATGCGAATCCCTCACAGATTTGAAAGCAGCCTTTAGCACAATTATTGACTGTGAGTGATGATTATGTCTAATTGGGGGAGACTTCTGCTACCTGTAGCTCGGCTGGAGCCCATCGCGCCGCGGCCAGGCGCTGCTTCTTAATTCAATGTTCCAGCTTGAGAGCGGCGGTGGAAGCTAAATCCTGACGTGTGTACACATGGTCGATAAACTTTAATAAACTTTACAGGTTCAGTAACTAGGCTGAGTGTATAATTCAATTTTTTAATTCAGGAGAAGGGAATGGCTAACAAGTCTGTTGGCCTGCAACAATGCACTCGTTCACCACCGGCAGACACCTTCCGGAACAGGGATGTGGGGCTGAGCCTAGCTCCCCGCTGGCACTCCGGAGCCCAGCCTCACCGGGCCATCCACACGTGCACCCTCTCGGGCCGGGACCCAGGGCAGCCGGTCTTCGGGGAAAACAAAGCGCAGCGACGACGCATCCTTTGTTAGGGGCCATGTCAACAACCAGGGCTCGCGGATGGATTTCTTCCCAGACCCACCAGCTTGCCCAGACCTGGGTCCTTCTGATTCACTTTCACATCGCACTACGAATCACACCAAAGCTCCAGAGAAGGCCTGTTCTTCCCAAATGTAATCACTTTTCTTGGTGAATTAAAGACAATTTTCTCTTGGGTCTTAAATTTACAATCTTTTTTTTTTTTTTTTAATTCTCTTTGGAAAAGACACACACCAGATCCTGCCCATACATTGGTCGTGGATGTCTCTTTTCCCAAGTGTGTGTGTGTGTGTATGTGTGTGTGTGTGTGTGTATAATGGGAGCATATATATGCTCCCACCCCCCTGGCAGGTTTCTGGTTGGAGTAAATTCATTTTGAATGAGCATCAGGCCACTTGACATTATTTTAAAGAACATTTATGGCAGAATTTTCAAATAAATTCCTTTCCTGTGCTGCAGACACAAAGCTGGGCCTTGCTTCCCCATGAAATCATTCCTCAAGCCCTGCACAAGTGGAGTCGCCAGGCCTGTTTGCCATTAATTTTCCTTGTGAGGAATGGGCCAGCGTCCACATGGACTTGAGTTATGATTTTCTGCAAATTGGAGCATTCGTTAGAGTAATAAAAACATGACCTGTGGAGGTGTGCATCTGAAAGCAGCTGGAGGGGCAGAGGGGGTGGGCGGGCTGCTATGCTGAGGGCACAGGTGAGGGCAGGTCATCCTGTGAGGCCCAGACAGATGTGGCTCCCACACATCTGAGGCATGGCACTCACACTCCATATGGCTCCGTGGCTGCACCACGTTCCTCCCTCGAGCCTGCATCTCAGGGGAGGTCCTGGACATGTGGGAAGCTGTGAGGCTTCCCATCCACACGTCTGCTCAGGTGTCGTACAAACACCGAGGTGAGGGCCTTTTGCTAGGTTCACTGAAACCGTATGTAGTTTTGGTTTGGTGTTTACGTTGAGATGGAACCATCAGGTCCCCACTGTCAAGGTGACTACAGCTCTCTTGGCCTTGCCCTGCCTCATGCAAATCATCATATGAGATCACTATGGGCGTCTGAGAGGTGCTCTGCTGCCGAGTTCCCTGCGCACCGTGCGTCTTCACACCAAACCCTTTGGCAGCATCTCAGGCTGTCCTCTCCTGACACATCTACCATAGGTGCTTAGAGGATTGTCATGACACTCAGAAAGGTACATGTTGTGATCTAAAAACTTCACCACCAACAAAAAAGCTAGGTGCCCAATAGCTGTCCAGTGCCATGATTTTCTCTCTCATTCAGCAGATGTGTCCTGAGCAGGTCTGGGGAGGTGCAGAGGGCCGGTTGCTGTCAGGAAGCACAGACGGCGTTGCATAGGTGCATGCTCCCCGAGGTGCACAGTGACTTGGGTGCCGTCTCTACAACCTGAAGACAGCCCGTGGCCTCCTCCTGGCTTGTGTGCAGCATGACTTTGAATCGAATCCCAGGACTTAGAAGCAGGAGCTGGGCGCTCAGAGTGGTTGTCGAGGGGAGAAGAAAACCCAGTGGTTGGGATCCCTGGGTGGCTCAGTGGTTGAGCATCTGCCTTCAGCTCAAGGCATGATCCTGGGGTCCTGGGATCGAGTCCCATATTGGGCTCCCCACAGGGAGCCTGCTTCTCTCTCTGCCTGTGTCTCTGCCTCTCTCTGTGTGTCTCTCATGAATAAATAAATAAATCTTTTAAAAAAAGAAAACCCAGAGGTTAAGGGCACCCACTCTACAACTTTCCTTTTCCTCCTCCCTCTGCCCTATGTGTACTCATCTTTGGTGAAATCCTACTCTCGTCGAGGACAACACTGAGGATAAAATGCACACAATCTCCTCTAGGACATTGGAGACAACACTGATTCAGGAAAGGCAGTCCTGATCTTCTCAGGAGTGATTCCTTCCGTGCAGACGCCAGCACCTCATGTGTGCTCCTTCTGTCCGTGGCAAGTACACGGCTTGCCAAGACACAGGGTTTCGTAAAAAAGTTACTCAAAAGACTGCTGAGTGCTTTTGTGGTTCTTTCTTCGGTCATCCAGCAGGTAGATTTCAGTCTCTCGGTATCAGAGCTCTGGAGCCCTTACACCAGTCCCACCGGGGTTGGGGGCTCCGTGGCTCTAAACATGACGGTCCGCCGTCTGAACAGAAGAGGCAGCTCGCTCCGCAGGCCCGCTGCTGAGATGCCCTCCGTCTCCTCCGGCCCCTGTTCCTGACCCGCAGGCCCGGCCGGTCGGTGGTGCACCTGCAGCCCCGGCCAGGCCTCTCTGTGGAGGCAGGTGTGCTCTGGGCTGCGGGGCTGCCCCACGTCCTCCACTCAGAGGCCTCGGGCCATGAGCTCTCATCCCATCCTTTGGGGGACTGCCAGGTGTGGGCCCGAAGTGCACAGGTGTGGGGCCGGCGCAGGGACAGGCCATGTGTGTGCACAGAGCAGCTCACTGCTCCTGAGCGGGACTCGCCCAGAAGTGACATTCACTGGCTCCCCGAGTGCCCCCACACCCGCTCCATGGCTCCCTCAGCTCCTTCCCACTGACAAGCCTCCCATGCACAAGGGCTTCCGCCTCGTCCAGCTCCAGTCCCTGCTCCCTGGTCTCACACTCACGGCACCTGCACACAGCCGGTCCTCTCCTAGCCATCTGTCCCCTTGGGCTCTGAAACTTAACTGCGATGGTCTCTGTAGATCAACCACCAGAGTCCTGAAAAAGTGGTCTGACATCTTCAGGTTCATAACAAATTTGTGGTATTTTAGACGGGGTGCAACATAGCTGGGGCACCTCTTTACCTGGCTCCACTTTGAGCATCTGGTCTTGAACCTGTGGTTGAGCTGTATTCACTCTGCTGCCCAGGACTCGGGAGAGGAAGAAACTTGACCTCTGACAACTCCTAACATTTTACTCGATCTCTTGTACTGAACAGAGTTTGGGTTTGAGGAGCAAGAGAGCAAATAGGAAACCATGTCTTTATTTTACAAACCCAAATCTTCCCTCCGAGCCTCCCAAGGAGCAGGAAACCCACCCCCACAGGAGCCCCATGAGTGATGGAACTCTATATTCATCAGCTAATGATGGTGCGGACTTGGATTTATGTGGTCTAGCAACATTCTAAGGATAAGTAACGTCTCACAAAGCTCCATACCATGAGAGCATCCCCTCGTCATGCCTCCCCTGTCCCCATGGTGTCTTCTAGTTCATCATTGGAACCTACTTCCCTTTCCACAGCTGCCCGAACCCATTGCTCCCTCAGATGCCCCCCAGAGGTGCCTGAGGTGCCCCCCCAGAGGTGCCCATCTCAGCCAATAGAGGTGACGAAGATCTAAAACAAAAACAAAAACACAGTGATTCTCAGATTGCTGGGCACCCGGCGCTCCAGAGAGCTCCACTGCCACTGGTTTCTTTCTTTTTTTTTTTTTTTTTTTTAAGATTTTATTTATTTATTCATGAGACACACACACACACACACACACACACACACACACACACACAGAGGCAGAGACACAGGCAGAGAGAGAAGCAGGCTCCATGCAGGAAGCCTGATGTGGGATTCGATCCGGACATTCCAGGATCATGCCCTGAACCAAAGGCATATGCTTAACCACTGAGCCACCCAGGCATCCCGCCACTGGTTTCTTGGGCTGAAATTCATCCCCTTGGACAAATGCATTGCTACCACCTTAAAAACCAAAACACCTTCAGGAAGACAAGATACCCAAGGAGCTTGGGGTTGACGGCATCTTAGCGGGTCCAGGCAGCAGAACCCTCAATGTGAGGGGGACAAATGTCTTTGCTGGGGATCAGGTGGTGACGATTTCCCAGCAGCCATTGTGAGTGGGTGGCATTCGGTGAGTCAGGTTATTGGGTCAAAAGGTCGGTGAAAAGCCCACAGGTGGGGCTGGGGGGGGTCCCTGGTCCCTTGGCCATCCTTGGCAATTGCTCCTAAATGCTGATCCTCTGCTTGGAACTGGCTCAGAGTATGTCCATGTCCTTTTGTGAGGCTTCTGACCTATTCATTTTATGCTCTTGTCATTCTTGAATCGCCCCCCACCACAGTCAAGCGTGTTTTGTAAAAGCATAGCTTCTGAAGAATTTTGTTGGACTTTTTCTGTCCTCAGAAGAACAGAAGACCAGGTCATATGGGATGATGCTAAAATCGTATATTAACCATGTTTTGGTTTCTACATATTTTGAAAGAGGAGTGGCGTGAAATTGGCCAGCAAAACCTGGCCAGAGAAATATCTGGATTTCTCCCAACCCAGGGAAGGTTAAATTTGGCTTCTGAGGTGACAGACTTGGCACATGGCTGGGGCGGGGAGAGCAAACCCCCAGCGGGACACACCGCTTCTGTGCCATCTTGCGTCTGCCTTTAGGTGATCTGCTGGGATCCAGCAGCTCTGCTGTTAGAACAGTCAAGCAGCCAGAGTGTGGTGTGGGGATGACGGCGAGTTGCACCCACCATTAGGCACACAGCTTCTAAGGACAGATTCACAGTGTCCTCCCGGGGACCTGGAGCTCTGCTGGTCAATCAGAACCCAAGAAGGAGACCTTGTTTGGGATCTCGCTGTCTGCTCTGAAGGTGGCTTGTGATGGTCACACAGGGTAGATGTCTGTACTGGCTTCTTAGCAGAAGGTGAGGCCCTGTTGTGTATCATTCTCACACTAGAAATATTTAATTTAAAGTTATTATCATTATTATCTCTGTGCTTCCTAGTCATTTTTCATAAGCATCAGTGACTGAACATTTGGAAGGATTAATATCTATAAATTTATATCATGTACATTATTTGACATTTTTAAAGCCCTTACCTAGCACAGTGCCTGGACATTGTAAGTCTATTACGTAGTTAAGATTGGGTTATGGCTAATTTTTGTTGCAGGATTATGCATTTTTTAGACATTCAGATGTCTCTTTCTAAACAAATTATGCATCAGTGCAAATAAAGCCACTTACTTCAATCAGGCACAGATATTATGAACAGATCTCCCCCTGGTCTGAAAGGCTAATCTGAGCATTAATGACTGCTGCCCACCTCTTGCAATCAGGATGAAGCCCCTCAGTGTCCCCACATGCTGTGGGTGCTGACAGTCAGCAGAAAGAGGAGATGACTCTCCCTGTGTGAACCCCTGTCCACCTTCAGCTGGGCACTAGGTTAGTAAATTTGCACCCATAAGGACACTTCCTTTGCAAATCCATATGTGACTTTCTGAACTGACCTGGGAAGGTGATTTAAAAAAAAAAAAGGTACATACATAGTCACATCAAAAGTGTTTTGTTTTTACCCCTGAAGAGGTACACATTTCTAGTTACAAAACAAATAAATCACGGAGATGAAAAGTGAAGCATGGGGAATATAGCCAGTAAGATGGTAACAATCTTGTTGGGTGACAGATGGTGCCTGTGTTTGTCGTGATGAGCCCTGGGTAATGTATAGAAGGGCTGAATCACTATATCGTGCACCTGAAGTGAATGTAACTCTGCAGCTTAACTATGCTCCAATTAAGGAAAAAAAATGTATTATTTTTTTTACTTGCTCTTGGGAACCATGTGTACCTGCTGCTAGCCGTGGTATTCTTAGGAGCAAATGCTTCTCCCTCTCAACTGCTTTGGAGGATGCCAATGTCCATTGAGTTATAATTTGTTGTTGAGAAATGAAGTTCCAAAGTGTTCACAACCTATTTATTCTGTTGATCTTTGAAGTCTTTCAGTTAAATACTCGAGTGATTAATACAATAGTGTACACACGCACACACACACAGACTCAGGTGTCAATCACTGCAGTATTTTATAATATGTGGACTGTATTGATTCTATAGCCTAAATATATATATTCTGTATACGAACCACATGCACACACATATGTTCACATATTCATCATCGTAGTATTCTCTAATATATAGAATACATTAGACATATATAAAGAATATCTATTCTGCACATAGAGCATGTACGTATATAGTGTATGTACATATTCTATATACGAACTACATACATGCCCACGCACACCACTATTCATTGCAACACAATCATCCACTATTCAGATAATGTGTGTATTTATATTTTCCTAACCTTTTGAAGGGTGAACCCCTAAGCCTCCTCCAGTGTAAATAATGCATTGAAGTAAAAATGGACTGTCAAACTCAGGCAACAATTAATTATATAGCACATAAATTCTTCCTTCCAAATGACTAATACACAGGCCTCCGTGCATAAATGTTTCCCTGAATTCTGTTTGAACTACTAGCCTCATAACATCAGATGGTGCATTCAGGATAATTTTCATTAGAAAAATAATTATAGGCTAAATATGGTTAATAAAACATTAACTATAAATTTGAATATTTTAAAAGCATGTCCTTCTAGAAGCAGCATCTAATGAATTTTGATGAAAATACCATGATTACTTAAGAAAAAATAAATAGACGTGATTATTACACACAATTGTGAGATTGATGAATTACAAAAAACAATTTTAACTCGGAAGTAATTATTCTGGGCAATCTGCTTCCTAAAATTGATGATTATAAGGAGAAGAGAAGAAAATAATAATTCTTCACGGATGACAGAACATTTGGTCTAATTTTGATCCATTCTAGATTCATGAATTTGTAGTTATTAGTCAGTTGTAAATCTTTCAAGTTTTAAAGTTTAAAATAATATCAAAACGTAAACTCCAGTGGAAGGATTTTACGCTAACTGAAGTCCAGCACAGAGGCTCCCCGCCCGCCGTGGGTACCCTGCCCGTCTGCCCCCAAGACAGGAGGCTGGTAAGTGTGGGGGGCAGCCCAGAGGGAGCACAAGTGAGCCCGGAGACTCCCCGGTCTTTTACTCAGTGCGGGACTAAATTCCTGCCCGAGCAGAGTGGCCAGGGACCCACACCCACCTCAGAGCTACTTCCCCGGATGCCAACGGCCAGGGGACGATCTGTCTCAGAGACTGGCGTCTTCACCTTCTCTCCCACCCTCCCTTGTGTGTGAAGTAGAAGCGTCTTCCTTCACATACATCATTGATTTCTTTGCATCATTTTCAAGCACTTTTCTGTGTGTTATATAATTTTATCCTTCCAGGAAGCTTGCAAAGCAGAGCTATAATTTTGTTTTTATTTTGTCGGCCTGAAATTGAGACCAGAAGGCTGTGAGTTGATAGCAGTCCCCTAGCAGGTGGGTGATGGAGGGGTCCCTCCCTGTGCCCGCATGTGTTCATGTGTATAATGCTGCTCCAGAGGTCAGCAGCTGGGCAAGCAGCTCAGACCTGCGCCAGTCATACTGATGCCCTCCTTCTGAGCAGCAGGCCCTGGAGAGCCCTTCCATGCAGATGTACCAGAGAGAAGGAGGTCCGGCTGCAAGGCCACATAGCACCTTTGAGGAAACCCCATTCATGCATGCTCCTTGAGCCTTCCATCACCCAGGGCTGAGAGCAGCATCCAGCAAGGTGCTAAAAACTCAAAGATTCAGCTGGATGAGCCTGCAGGAGGTCAGATGTGGTTAGCCAAGTTTTATGCATAAGAAATTATAAATGATTAAGGGAACTTGCCTGTCTAAAGCCATCCAGGTAATAAGTTATGAAAGAGGCAATCAGACACCACCAAGAGCCTGTGTTCTTTCCACTGCACTCCCTGCCCCAAAGGATGGAAGTAGACCTTTCCCTCCAGAGCCTGGGAAAGGAACCCTGGGGTAGGAAACACTTTCCACGCAGGACATTCTGGAGGCTCATACCCAGGTGCAAGGTACTACTCATTTCATGGAGGAGCAGCCAGGCTCAGGGAGGTTCGGGGCGTAGGAGAACTGATGGCAGCTCTGACAACAGCGTCCACTTCCCCACACTGTCTCTCCTTTTCTCCTTCAGCAGCATGAGCGCGTGTCTCCCTCAGCCCCATCACAGCAGACCCCACCATGAGCCTGTTGACCGCAGATCCCATGTCTGGCCCTTGCTTTCTTTACTCATGGTCAGGGTGATGCCACACATCGGGGATGCATCCAGCAGGTGCTCGGGCATGAAGTGGGTCTCCCCCAGGGCCGTCTGGGCACGGCAGTTCCGCGCTGGCTGCCGAACTCCCGCCCCCTCCCTGGTTTTCTTTGCCCAATGGCCTGCGTTCCCCCACTGAGCACTGGCTCCCCAGCTTCATGATTCCAGCACAAGTGAATGAGAAACACATGGATCACATTTCCTTGAAATCACATGTGACTTGACGAATGAGTCGAAGGCTCTGGCAAAATACATTATGAATTTTCCTCGCTTCGAAATTTGAAAAATACGTTTGGGATGTCACAGAATTCTGAACACGGCATTCCTTACCATCCGTGCCACGGAGGGATGGGGTGAATCACGGCTGAGATCTATGGGAACGTGGCCCCAGCACTCGCTCAGCCCCACTTTGGACAGCAAAGCCCTTCCTGGAAGGAACCCAGCTCCACGAGGAAAGCATCAAGCTTACAAAGATGTTTACAACAATAGAGACAAGAATAGTCTTCAAGCAAATCATGGATTTCCTCAGAAGGTCTCATCCCACGAGGGCGAGCCGAGGGCGCGCTGGTACACTGTTTAATAACACTTGAAACTGAAGTCCGTAGCGATTGCCTGTCTTCGGGCAGATGCCATCTTATCCAGTTCCCCTCCCATGGGATTTTAAATGAAGGTTAAAACATCATGGAAGGCTGAGGAAGGACAGGTGTCCCTGCAGAGCCGGGGCCCTCCTGTGCCCTCACCCCCACGGCAAGGGTGGGACATGGGGGTGGGAGCCATGCCCGCCCGCCCTTCCTCACCCCGTCCAGCTCTGCGGCTGCCTGCCTCCCTCCAGCCTTGTGCTCTGCTCTCCCAGCAGCCAGGGCTTGGGCAGGAGGTCTCTATTCTTCTCACCCTAGAACAGGAGTCCCCAGGGGCCCGGCTCGGGGAAGGGGTCCATCCCTGAGCCTAGAAACCAAAGCATGCTGGGTGGGGGGCAGCTAGAGGACTGGGGGGTCCTGGAGAGTGTTGGCGTGGATGGAGCTGGCAGGTAGGAGATGGAAGAGGGCTCTGTCCTGCCCCTGACCACATGCTGGTAGGGAGGTGGAGGGGTGGGGGCACAGGGGCACTGAGGAACCCCTTCCCAGTATGAAGGGAGCCTGAGGCATGGCAGCCTCAGGATGTCTCTCCCCTACCCACTCACATCTCTACCGACTGGGGACCATGTGTCCACCCCTCTGGCACCACTCAGTCCAGGGCAGCCAGCCCGGGACAGGCCCCAGGAAGACGTCTGTGTCCTCCTGACTACGCCCTTTCCTACCTTCCTTCATACTCGACAAGAGGGATTTTCTCCCTCCTGTCGCCCCTTTTCGTGATCGCAGTGGCCCTGAGGGTCCATGTCTCAGCCTGGCATCCAGGACCCCAGGGTGCCTGCCCAGCCACACCTGCTTCCACATGCCAGGCCTCCTTTGGGTCTCTGGCCACAGCCTCTACTTTCCATGGAGCTCGTGGCTCCTGTCCATCCTCTGGGCACCTCTCCTTCCCTGCAGTTTTCCTGAACCCTGGATTCCGACCTGCTCCAGGTGGCAGAGGTTGGTGCTGTTGCGTATGACTCCACCAAATGCTGAGTCCACTGCTCTGGGCTCGTCATGTTCCCCCCACAGTACCTGAACTTGACTTACAAACAGCAGGTATGCAACAAACATCTCTGTACCCAATTAAAGAATTAAGGACGCAAATGGATGCTTATCTTCCCCAGAAGCAGGTGGAAGGAGCCTCCTCATTCTCCTGACTGCACCCCCTTTCTGTGTGGGTCCCACAGCACCCGGGAGAGAGTTGAGGGGGCCTGCCGCTGAGGCTATGAGGGCCAGAGTTGGAGTAAACTCAGTCTGGAAAAATCAGTTCGGGAGCACGGCCCCAGGATGGGCAGACGTTGGAAGGGGAGCGGGCAGGCAGGTGAGGGTGCAGGTGGGCAAGTTCTCACGATGCGGTTCCAGATTCCTTTGAACACGAGTTAAAAAACAACAGGATTCAACGAACAGAAAGTACCAGGGAATTCCCCACATTCCAGGCACAAACAGCGGAGAAGGTAAGGATGCACGTCCGCCGCGCGCTAATTACCAGGATTCGACAACATTCATTATCAGCCACTTACATCTTCAAATAGTCAAAGATGCAACTTGGAAATATCTGTTTGCCTTACTGGCACGGTGTTGTCGCGAAACTCAGGCGGGAGCTTCCCGATCGGTGGCTTGTTCCCAGGGTCGCAGGCCTCCGCCGACGGCAGGGGAGGAAGTGCGCCTGAAGGGCGCAACCAGGACATGCAGTTTAGCTTTGCTCATCTTGAAACCACATCGAGTGTCCCCTATTTTGCATTTCGAGGTTGTGTATGTGTGTGTGTGTGTGTGTGTGTGTGTGTGTAACCGTAAATGCCCAGAACACTGACAACACTGCTTGGACATCCAAAAGGCAGTTGCCAAAATTCTTGGTGAGTTCATTGTCAGTGAATCAGAAACAGATGACTTAATTTATCATAACAATTCATGTTTAGAATTTAATGATAACTGTCTTTGGGGAAGGAATGCTCACGGAGAGGAGGGGAAATGGACGGGCAAGTGGCAGTGTGGGCAGATGGGGGGTGCCTGGTCCGGCTGGCCGAGCAGCTGAGCTGTGGTGCCCCCCACTCCATCCTGCTCGGCTTCCTGTAGCTCATTCTTTTGCACCCAGGCCCCACCTGCCTCCTGTCCCCTCCTTCTCATGGCCGCATGACACCTGAGTCCCCTGCCCCACAGCCCCTTTCGGGAGTGTCCAGACTGTGAACTCATCAGCACTTTTGTTCTCAGAGCCTGGCCCTGAGCGGTGCCTGATGACCCTGAGGTCCCCACGAGGACGTCAGCGGTCAGTGCTGATGTGAGTGGGAGGGTGGCTGAGCATGCCTGGAGCTCTGCCCTGGGCCGGTGTGCCTCCTTCCTTCTTTCAGAGTTTGGGCAAGCGTAGGCCATGTGTCTGGCAGGTTTTGTGGTTCCCAAGAAGTGACAGGGCGTCCTACTTCCTTTACACTCTATTTATTTCCCAAGAGGTTACAGAGAAGGGACACCGTGTCTGGTGACCATCCCACCGGTCTCGTGTCTCCCTCCCGGCTCACGGTGGCTGCTGGGTGAGCCCGGGGAACGGTGCTGTCCTACACACAGTAGCACAGGCTCCTCAGCAAGAAGGCCCAGCACACGGTGGCACAGGTGGTCGCCGACCGAGGTCCCAACCTCCAAGCCTTCCACCCTCTGCATTGGCTGGTTACTCCAGCGTTCCATTCTGCACACCTACTGTGCTCCTGGACTCCCATCTTGATGCTCCTCACTCTGGGGACCCCCATGCCGGCTCATTCTCACTCACTGGAGGATGGTCTGCTGCGGGAAGCCCTGCGGGGCATTGTCAACGCCTGTCACCTGCTCTCTCTGCTCAGTCTCGGTGCAGATGCAGCTCCTGGCCACCGCGGCCTTCCCAGCTCATGCAGATATTAGCATCAGGCTTTTCTCTGTGAGTCCACTAGGCAGGTCCCTGAGGAAGACCTGCTCCCCCTCCAATGCCCCGTAGTCTCAAGCAACGGTCCCATGAAGGCCACAGTGGTCCCAGCACCTGAAGTGGGGACGGACACTAGGCCCGTGGGTGTGGGACCCCAGCAGTGTAGTGCCCATCAGGGAGGAAGGACCTCATGATGTCCGGCGCCAAGTTGAAGCAAATTCATGGATGATCAATCGTGGTTTGCCATGGTGCAAACGTCCCTTATTCACTTCCCTCCTGCGTGTCTGTCCGTGATTCTGGGAGCACTAACTACTGCAGTACTCTCAGGAGCTGCACACGGCCGTCGAGGAACACTCTACAATCTTCAATAATCTATACTTCCTTTAGAATTGATATGTCAGAGGATACAGTGGTTCCCTGTGGCCGCTGAAACGAGGGAGCATGGGGGGAGGGTGCAGCTGACGCAGCAGAGATTTATCCTCACACATTCTGGAAGCCAGCAGTTTGACATCCAGGTGTGCGCAGGGCTGCTCTGCCCCCAAGGCCCTGGGGAGGGCCCTTCCTACCTCCGGCACCTGCGGTCTGCTGGCTGCAGGGGGTCCTTGGGTCCAGGACCTTCTCTGACCTCTAACAGCCCGTGCCCACCCTCCGCCTGAGTCCTCCTGTGGCCTTCTCCCGGGGGTCTCTGTCTTCACATGGCCTCCTTGGAAGGACACCCAGCATTGGACTCAGGGCCCACGATGCCCAGGTTGGCCTTCCCATAATGTGATGACAGGTACAAGGACACCTCCCTTTATAAACGAGGTCATACACGAGGTCACACATGCAGAGTTCAGGGGTCAGAGCTCCAACCCAGCTTTCACAGGGGATGGGTGCTCGCCACCAGAGTGTGTTAGGCTAGAGCGTGTGCCGATGATGGTGATTCCTTGTACTGGCAACTCATTGAATGTTGAATGCTACAATTACACATAGTTTATTCTTAAACACTTAAGTTAAAACAAATGAAAATCCCCTTTTTTAGTCATTTTCTTTTCAACTATTGATATTCTTGAATTACAAGGTATATTTGGACTTCAATAGGGGCTTAACATATTTTAGGAGAAAAACAAGTTGAGAATGTAGATGAATAATGTAAGTTTTAATCTTCAAATGCACTGTATTTGAATATACTCCATTTTTCTATTATTTGTATCTGACAAAATTTATTTCTAAATCTTCACTATTAACAGAACATGAAGTATGTGAACATGATTGATTTACATGATCATGATTACAACCGTATAACTAGAGGTTTTGTTGAAATAAAGGTAAGGAGAATTAATTGTATGAACTAAACATGACTTAACAAAATATGGAAATCATTACATATTTTCTGCTGTGCTCACTGCCAGCCCATGCTGATGATGAGGATTAAACTCTGTCCTTGCTCTTTTGCCATTTTGTAATTTTGAAAAACTTCATGTCTAGACCTAAATGGTAATGCTGCTGTTTTAGAGGTGAATTTGTCCGACAGAAGAATAGAGCCTGTCTGCCAACATCCTAGCTCTGCCTTCCACGGACACACGGTGCCCAGAGCTCCGAGGCAGGGTTGCAGGAGCCCATAAACTGGGGCAGGCCTGCTGCGGTGGGACCACGACCAGGGCGTCTTCGGGCGAGGGAGGCCAGCCCCTGAGGGAGGACATGACTGGCATGCACCTGCCCTGACAGGGCTCTCAGGGGGCCTGTGGAAACTGGTCCCTGTGCTTGCTGAACACTTGTCCTAGGGATCACCCCGTGTTCTAGAGCCCCGCTTGCTCTTGTCCCCTGGAGGAGAGCTCCCCTGTGCTGGGTCCAAGCTCCCTCCTCTCCCTCCTCCTCTGCCTTCTCCCCTCCATCCTCTCCCTCCTTCCTCTCTCTTCCCTCTCTCTTCCCTCCCCTTCTCTCTTCTCCCTCTATTTCTTTCATAGGCACTTCCTTTCTTTTCCTTTCTTTTCCTCAGAGCACAAATGAAGGTGAGTACGTTATTTGAAAGTGGCTTCCATTTGGTGAGGATGGACGGGCATTAATTCAGGGCTCTGACCTGCTCTCTCCAGCCTTCTCCATCCACTTGGGAACCACAGACTGTGGAGATGAATGTGAGAGGAGCACACAGATCCTTCTATCTGCATTTCCTCTTCTGTGACAGAGAGAAGAGTGTCTTGCTATGGCAAGGAAAAATAGCCTTGGATTGCTGAAAAGCCACTTTTTATCCTGTTTGATATTTATGCTAATGACGCAGGCCTGCTGTTCCTCCCAGGTCTCCTGTGTTTTCAGTGATGGCAAAGGTAGGAAGGCCACACCCACCGACCGTGGGCACACCCCAGACCTTGCCTCTGGAAACCTCAACCTTCTCCAGCCGCATCTCACATCTGAAGCTGGGGCTCAACTCCAGCTGCACACAGACACCCCAAGGCCCTTTCAGAAAGTGCCGCTGTCCCGGCCCAGAGCCAGGAGGACTAAGCTCTGCATCAGGTCCTGAGTACAGTACAGATATTTTTTACAGCCGGCCAGGTACTTCTAGTCTGCATCCAAGTTGGAAAACTTGGATCTAAATGATGCATGTCCAACACGACCAAGATCATCCCAAGAGGGCAAAATTGGTTCTTGGAAAATAAAAAGTCTTAATCTTTTTATGCATTAAGCACAGATGTACCTATAATACAAAGACAGATAGTATATATGTCATTAAAATTTCATGGGTGGGGGATAATTAGGCAAAAAGAAAAAAAAAAGCCTACAAAGGTTCCTTAGGTGGACAGTGATGAGAAAAAGTGGTGGCACATGAATTTTATCTCAAAACAGCCATTAGATAAATTTATGTTTTAAATAAAAGTATGTGAAAACAGATGATCTATAGGCATCTGGCCTCCGGGGGCTGGGGTGACTGCTCCACAAAACACCGCTCTCAGGGGGCCTGGATGCTGGCACAGTTATTTTATTTAACAAATGACACAACAGGCCCTTTGAGTCAGAAGCTGTTCTGAGGACAGCAGAGTTGCCTGGGACTGCAGGGGTGAGGGGCATGAGGAGGGAGTGAGTGGCCCCAGCCCAGCCGGGCACACAGGACAGGGGAAGGGGCCCCGGAGCCCCCGCACACTGGTCAGGGGAAGGGGCCCCGGGATGGCCCGGCTGGAGCAGAGCTGCCCGCCCCCAGACCCAAGTCTGCCTTCCCCAGGCCATCTCCTGCTCAGACCCCAGCCACAGCCGCACAAGGCCATCCAAGGAAACACATTTTCCCATTTGATCAAATGCTTCAAACATCCTGCAGTAAATCTGCTATGAGTTTTCATTACGTTGAATTTATTCTTAGATATTCTATCATTGTCACCGCTATTGTAAAGAGACTCATTTATCCCACAATAACTGGTAGTGCCTCATATGTGGGGAAATATCAATTTTGAGAACTTACTTAATAATTGGCTTTCTTGCTAATTTATCATTATTTATAATTCTTAAGCTGTTTCTCCTTATGTGTTAACACTTACGATTGCATCACATGCACATAGCATACATTTTTCTCCTTTTCTGATGCAATGATCTCCAGACTCGTCATAGTACCAGCTGGTTCTCTCTGCCTTTCCCTCCAGAGTTCACTTACTTACAGAAACCCTGTCTCCTTTACAGACACACTGCAGCCATGGACATCTCTCTAGATCATACCTACTGTGGTTCCAATTTCCAGCTGGGTTTCTCTACTTAAATATCTTTCCCTACCTTCTGCTCATTAAATAAACTCACTTTTTCTCCAAAACTGGCCTCCCTGGGGGTCCCATCAGGCTGAGTCACCAGGGATCTTCTTTCCTTCTGTCTAGCTGAGCTGACTCCCTGCAATCTGTCTCCTGTCCAGCCCCTAGGGACCACGCTTGGATGGGGACGCCCAGTGCTCCTGGCCTGTACCACGTCTGTAGAGCTTTTCCATTTAAATGTTTTGATGCATTTTTCCAACAACAGTGTAAGCCCTTCCAGTAGAACAGACAACAGATGAGTATATTCTCCGTGCAGGACACACTGTGGTCTCCACAAAGCAGAGTTAAGTTGAATTCAACAAATACTCATTAGGTATGTAGGCTGGGCCACACGTGGGGATGGAGCTGCCCGTCATCGTGGGAAGAAGCAGACACAACTCATGGTCTAACTGAATCTAGTTGTGTCTACAACTGTTTCTCCTTGTAGGCCTGTTATTTATTTGAGAGAAAGAGAGGGAGAGAGAGAGAGAGAGAGAGAGAGAGAGAGAGAGAGAGCAAAAGTGCCTGGAACCTGAGGCGGGGCTTGATCTCACGACCCTGAGATCATGGCCTGAGCCGAACTTAAGAGCCAGATGGTAACTGACTGAGCCCCAGGGTCCCCTGAAGCGTTTTCTCTCCTCGATGGTCCCGGGGGTTGTTCTAACAACTGAGCTGGGGTGCGGAATGCTGGTGGTCTCCATAGCTGTGCAGTGTCCTGGTGTTGGGGAGCCTCTCTCCCCCTGTGAACCCCTGCCACCCCCACAGCTCACCTTCCTTCCAGAGACGTCTTGAGGATAAATTAGGTGCTAGCAAAATATTTGGAGGGAGACACTGAGCACACACAATGCAGAGCTTTCCCTGCCCTACATGGCTGAAAATGTTGCTGAGTGGATTCTAAATAGATGACCACGTTACCTCCTCAGGGAGCTCCTTTCTGCCTCCACGGAGAGTCCCCACAAGGCATAGCCTTTTGAGACACGGGGGGAAGGAAACAATGGAAGGTGCCTTGGTTTATAAATGGCCGTATTATTCTTAGAAGGCACCCCCGGAGCAGAGCCCTGTGAAGTTGCTGACTCGACATGACTTAACTAGGTGAGATCAATGGGTCCCGGAGCCTCGAAGTGCTGGCCTGGCGTTTCTGGTGGTGCCCGGTACCCACGGGGGACGTTGGTGCCACTTCGGGTTTGAGTGATGATCTCCTAATGATAATCTAGGGTAAAAAAGTTCCCGCGGGCAGAGAATAAAAACAATGACATGTGAACGTGGCCCTGGTTTGCTGAACAGGGAAAGCGGTCTTCCCCCATCAGGGCGGTGATGTGCTCGCCCGGCCTGTTTTAGCAGATGCCCAGATGGTAGAGCCGCTGTCCCCCAAAGGAGCAGCTCCCAAAATCATTAGCGATTCCACATGAGAAGCTGCTGGTTTTTAAGTGGATGGATTAATAGCAGCATATTTGCCATCTAGCATCCTCAAGAGAGCCGACCCAAGCTTCCACTCTATACAATCAGCATTCCAGTCTGAAGGCCCCAGACACCACCTGCACTCGGCTCCCGGTTGGGTTTTACCATCAGTCCTGATAGGGCCACGGCCCAGATGACCAGGGCACCCAGCAAGAAGTGTGACCAGCTGTGGTCCCATCTGGGGCTGCCTGGGCAGCCTGCCAGGCCCACCACCTGCACGACCCCTCCGCCACCAGGTGGGCCTCAGCACTCCCTCTCCTGCTGGGCAGAGTGGGCATGTGGACTCAGGGCCAGCCCTGTGCCGCTGCTTCTAAGTGACACTCCCCATGCAGACCTGCAGCTTGGGCTTCCCACTGGCTGCCTGATGCCTGTGGAGGGAACGCATCCACTGTGGCTTCCCAGGGGGTTCGTGGAAGGGCCTGGGACACACGTGCATGGGAGGCCACCCTTTCTCCCCCAGCACCAGGCACAGAAGCTAACATGAGTGTGCATGAGTCGCTCTCCTCCTCACACCAGGCTGCTGTGCTCCAGAGTGTCAGGGCACCTGTCATGCAGGCTGCGCTGCTTTTCTTCTGACCTCGCGTCTCTGTCCTGCTAGTGAGGGTGGATGTGGTCTCATGGGACGGAGAGTGGAGCAGCAAGACAACCAGAGCCCTTGGAGGCCCAGGTTCCATCAGCTGTGTCTCTGTCTGTCGGGGGGAGGTAGGTGAGTGCAGTGCCTGAGCGTGAACTATGTCCATCCTACAGACCCATCTCTGGCCCTGAAGGGGAGAACATGGTCCTTCCCATCACGCAGAAGCTGGGTCCCCTGACACCTGAAGTGAGGCCCTGCAGGGCAGAGGTTTATAGTGACATAATCAGCCTGATAACAAAGCTTCATTCTCCCAAACTGGGGAAAACTGCCGGTTCTCCCTGCTGGTGCAGTCTGCGTGTGCCAGTCTACCTGAGGACCCACCTGGAAGCTGCAGGATCAGTCCCCCATGGCTCTGGACTGGGACTTCCTGTCAGGCAGGCAACGAAGGGACGGAGGTGGGGGGGGGGCGAGAACATCCCAAGGTGCATCTCACCTGACTCCTTGCCAGGGCCTCTGAGGCCCATGTGATGCTGATCGTGAGTCCGTCACCAAGTCAAAAGACGGTTATGCCATCCGAAAGCAAATTGACATCACAGCCACATGTAAAAGTGACCTCTCGTAAGCCAGGAGACTCTGCAGTTGACCAGTGCTACCCGCCCAAGCACTGGGCCTCCTCACATAGACAGGAAGGCCGGGCTCACTGCCCACAGCTACGTGTGTGAAAGGCCTTCATATTTTCTTCTGATGAAGCTATTGGAGCATCTCTTCAGAGTCATGAGGTAGGAAATCTACATAAGACAACAAAAAAAGTCAAGAATTTTGAATATGTAGTTCAACAGGATGCCTTTAAACCACTTGCTTAATTAAGTTCCGGCATTCTACTGAGTGGAATCGGCAGTGATTTCTTCCGACGTGCGCGCTGTTTCCGATGCACCCCATGTGGCTATGCAGAGGGGAGGGCCAGGGCACCCCTTGCAGGGTGGGGAGTCTCCACGGGCTGGCAGGCTGCCGGGCAGGATGAGGAGGTAGGCAGGGGGCCTGTAGAGGACTGGGAAACGGGCGTTCTCAGGAACCTCCATCATCTTCCTTCTGTCTCATTCCCCCCAACCCCAAGAAACATTCCCTCCCTTGTCACCCGGGCCTCTCAGCCCTGCTGTGGCACCTGCTGGGACCTTCGTGTGTCGGGGTCCCCTCGTCCCGGGCTGTAGGGTGTGCCCTCAGGTCTTGGGTCCACTCCGAATGGATCCGGTCTGCAGAAGTTCCCATCCCAGGAGGGTGGAAGGAGGACTGTGAGCCCCCCCAAAAATGCACCACCCCCAGGTCAAGGTCAATGACGTGGCTCTTAGGTCTGTAGGAGTAGAACGCTGAGCATGTCCGAGAGTGGCCTGCTCAGGACCACGAGGATGGCCCTCTGCCATTGCTGCAACTCCTGAGACTTGTGAGTCATGTCTCTGCTGTAGAAAGGGGTCGTTGTCTCCATGATGTCCCTCCAGATCTGAAGTGCAACCTCCAGCCCCGCGGCTGCGGAATGTCCTCCCAGGAATTCCCATTTTCACACCCTGTGCTACTCCCTTCCCACCGGTTCCCCTCCCAGAGCGAGGCCAACATGTGAAAAGCAGGGCATCCACATGTCACCCGCGCTAAAGTGGATGAGCCTGTTCATGCGTCAGATGTGAGTCCCTACTCAGCCTTGGCCCTTGAGGCTGTCCTGGCCAACCTGGCATAGCGCTATGAATAAATGACAGCTTTGAAGGGCAGGAGGTGGGCGCTCAATCATCTCCGCCTCCTCCGGAGGCTGAGCTCACTCCGGAGCAGGAGCATCCTGTGCTTTCTGTGGGAAGGGCCAGCGGTCAGCGGTGCTGGCCTGGATTTGGGAACGAGGCCGCTGGCCAGGGGGCAACATCCTCACACAGCACAGGTGCATGGGGTGCACATCATTCAGAGGGCTGGTGCCTCCACAGAGGGAGGGTCGAGCTACCCTCCCTTCATTTTCCCTGCAGGACCCCGTCACTCTGCGGCGAACACCGAAGAGATAACTAAATCCCGTCAGTGCAGGGCAGCGTCCACACCGCATGCGTGGACCTTCGTGGAGATGTGCGTCAGCGGCTGCCCGCAGGGTCCACACCCACCCTTCTAGAGAGTTTTCTCCTCAAGGTCTACATCCACCCTTCTAGAGAGTTCAGTGACTTGGTGGGGCAGGCTTTATGCTGCAGGGGTGGCAGGTGGATGACCAACCAGACTCATCTGGCTCAGGGGCATGATGAGGATGGACGCGGAAAAACAACTGGGAGGCCCTGGGCAGGGTAAGAGTGTGGCTCTATGGGGTGTGGCGCAGAGCAGGGACCCGCTAACCCACGGAGGACCCCGCCACCCCCCCCAGGTCAGCCTACCAGCTACATCCGGAAGGTGACATGCACAGGCCAGGGGACACTTGCGCGCAGAACGCTGTTGTGACTGAGGGACTTACTGCACCACATCCGGCTTGCCAGGGAAGACGTCAACGCCACTCTGCCGATGGCCGTCCTGTTGGCGGGACTGTGACCAGTGTGTGGTCTGCAAGCCCGCGGCCTTCACCACCCCCTCGTCAGAATGGCACAGGTTAGTCCAAGAGCGAGCCCCGAGTGGCAGCTCATGACCCGCAAACCTGCCGCACTTGCGGCTGCCACGGGGAGTGACCAGAAACTGGGTGTTGTAGGACGCCGGGGGGGTCCTGGGCGGCTTCGGGGCTGGCGTTCTGACCACGGCTGTGGACAGGGCCGCTCTCCCTCAGGTCCAGGGGGCATCCGTCCTGCCCCTTCCCTGCCTCGGCCTGAGGGGCTCCCGGAGCCCGCGGGGCTCCGAGCCTGCCTCTGCCCTCACGCGGCGCCCCGCCCGTGTCTGTGTCCCTCGCCCTGACACACAGGGCTGCACAGGCTGTCACCTGTCCCTTGAGGGCGGCGCGTCTCAGGAATGCCGTTCACATGGGACCTTCTAAATCCAACTGTGAAGACTCCATTCGGGGACCTAAACTCAGCACCGTTGATCTCAGCTCATGATCCTAATCGCATCCACCACGACTATCTCCCCAAGTACAGTCACATTCGAGGTTCCTACTGGCCGTGTCTTTCGGGAGGGGGCAGCCGCTGACACGCATCTCCACGAAGGTTTACGCGCGCGGCGTGGACACTGCCTTGCGCTGACGGGGTTTAGTTATCTCTTCAGTGTTCGCCTCCGAGTGACGGGGTCCTGCAGGGAAAACTAAGGGACAGCAGTTCGAGCACATTAGGAGCTCGGACATCAGTGTCTACTGAGTTTGGGCCCATTTTCAATTATTTATGAATCACAGGGCAAGAATTCTGTGCTCAGATATGAATGTCTGCCTCAGGGTGGAAGATGGATACAGACTGGCCGGGGCTCACAGGGAGAGGACTGGTTGTGACCCGAGGACCGCGGTTCAGACAGAAGGAGGCTGACTCACGAGGTGTCTCCTGGTGACACCTGTCGCTGCACAACACACTGAGCCCGTGTGCACGTTGAGTCCCCACAAGCTTGCGTCCAGCAAGATGCTTCACCTCCAAGGCTTCCTGCAGGGTGTCCCAGAAGGCCAGGTGGTGAGGGTTTGGGGTCTCCAGGAAGCGTCTGGACTCTGCTGAGGGCAGCAGGTGTGCCCTGTGTCTGAGTGGCTGTGGTCTGGCCGCAGCATGGGAAGCCCTAGACGTGCCATGTCTGGTGCTAAACCCGAGGTATCTGAGTGAGAGGACTTAGCAGCCCAGGGAGCTCATAGGGGCACGGCCCACACTGCTTTCAAAGGCAAGTCGGGGTCTCCTGGGAGAAAATATGGTCAGGAATGGGATGCCGGCAGAGCTCGGGAGCTCCCGGGGCAAGAGAGCGTCAAGGCCAGGGGGCTCTGGGTGGTTGGGGATTGGCATTGGCAGCACAACGGTGCTGAGCAGGGTTTACACAGGTGCCCACAAAGCCCCGGATAGGACTTGGGGGGCAAAGGGGGAGCAGGTTAAAGGAAACAAGCCACAGCTACAAAGCAAGATTGGGTTTTAATGACAAGATATTTAATTGACCTCATTGTCTTCCACTTTATCATGATGGGAGTTGAGCATTTTCAGACTGATTAGGAGTGAAGTCCATCACGGATGTGTTGTTCCCTACAATCCTCCAGATCCATCAATCGTGCGAAGATACAGGGAGACCAGGACACAAGAATGCACAGCTCCCAGGAAAGGGGAGCAAATTAAAAATCCAGTTTGATAGATTGTCCCTTTGACCCATTAGGTCATGCTTGGAGGGGATGTTTCAGGAGTCTTGAAAGGCCGGATTTCATTGGTGCCAACCAATTTTTCTTCCCCAAAGAGTTTTAGCTACACACAATTTCAGGACTTTTATTTCTCTTTGCAAAGTATAATGTGTGTCTTCAGTGAGGGATGTTTAGAAATCATCAATATTTGTGCTTCTTTTTGCAGTTTATGTAAATATTTTACTATTAGCATGCATACTTCCCAGAGTAAAAGAACATGTTGGAATCCAATGGATGGTCTTGGTGAAGCTGAGAGAGAGCAGAGGAATGCTCTAGATGGACAGCACACAAATCTGCAAAGGCCCCTCTGCTCATGCAAGGAGTGTCGACCACCTCATCCGTCACATAGCTATTGCTTGAGAGGGTTTTTATATATGTGTGTGTGTATTTATTATTTATTTATTCATGAGAGACACAGTGAGAGAGGCAGAGACACAGGCAGAGGGAGAACCAGGCTCCCTTTGGGGAGCCCAATGTGGGACTCTATCCTGAGACCCTGGAATCATGCCCTGGGCAAAAGGCAGACACTCAACCTTTGAGCCACGCAGGCGTCCCATGCTTTAGAGGATTTTTATGGTTGCATCACCCTCTGTTCCCAACACCCTGATCAAGATTTTCAGACCTATCCAGAAAGTTGACCTCATCTCTCAAAACTTTAAAACTGACCTGGAAAATGCTTATCAGCACAAATATGGACAATCAAACATCTCAAAGTCTGGCCAATTGATGAGCTGAGCATCTCACTCACTATGAAATTATAACCGAGCATCATGTGTGTTTGGAGTTTGTGTATATAACATATAATGTGTCCTGTGACCTACGTGCAAAGCTTCCAACATGGGTCTCTTCCTTAGGAATTGCTTCGAATTTGTTAGCAGGTTTCCCTACCAGTCTTCCTGAGGTCAGTGCTAAGTATAGCCCATCTTTCTGAGTAATGTTTAATTTGGGAGGAAAAATTAAAATTTGTAACTCAATTTTACAAGATTAGAGCTCTTAAAATCGAGTAGGAATTACTTCAAATGTTCACAAAACCAACTTCACGAAAAGCCATTTCACGTTCCCTTTAAGGATTGATTCTTAGCCAAAAATGTCTTTTGAGTAACTCTGTTTCCAGCCCAAGTTTGGGTTCTAACAAGGACAGATTTTTAAAGCAAGACAGGCTTGTCAGTAATGTGTGGAAGTGGCTGTCTTTGTCAGGGAGGCTTCTGAAGCTCCTCCAGAAGCACCAAAACACCTGGCTCCGCGGAGGGGCTGAGTTCCTCTCAGGGGGAGGGCCGAGTCTTCTCCCAAAGTCACCCACCCTCTCTTCCCCAAAGGGTGCTTGCAGCTCTGGGGCTCTTGCTGATGTGCACGGATTGTCTCCCCATCTTCCCCGTTCTCAGCAGCACCTATTCTGATACAGTGGAGTCTGGTACCACCTGCTTGCATGACCCCAGAGTCCTCTACTGCTCTTATTCAAGGGTGAAGTACAGGTCTCTTCAGATTTCTGCATGGAGATAAAGCAGGGCGATGCTGTCTGTGATGGCCTGTCTTATGTGTCAATTGCACCAGGCCATGGGGTGTCCCATATTTAGTTAAGTACGACTGTGGGGGGTGTTTTTAAGGGTGTTTCTGGATGAGGTTAGCATTTGAATCAGCAGCCTGAGTAAAACAGACTGCTCGCCCTACTGTGGGTGGGCCCCATCTAATCAGTTGAAGGATGAATAGGTAAAGACTAAGAAAGAGCTCTCTCTGTGCCTGACTGCCTTTGAGCTTGGTCATTGGTGTTCTCCTGCCTTTGGACTCAGACTAAACCACAGCATTGGCTCTCTTGGGTCTCCAGCTTGCAGACGGTAGAAGTTTGGATCTTCTGGCCTCCATAATCCTGTGAACCAATTCCTTAGAGTACCTCTCTGGCACACTCTTTCTCTCCCTCCATCCCCTGCTTTTTCTCCCCCTCTTCCTGTGATAAATAGACAGATAGAAAGATGATAGATAGGCAGACACCTCCTGTTGGTTGTTTCTCTGAAGAAATCTGACAACCATGTCATTCACAGCTGAGCTCCTCTAGAGCAGAGCTGCAAAGCCACTCACCGAGGTGGCCCCTCCAGAGTGGCACTGGCCAAAGTCCCCAAACTAGAAAGGAGAGCCTCTTAGTCCCTCCTATCACTAAGAGACCACACCCTTGCCTCTGTGGGGTGGGGCTCCCCACTTTTTGTACCTAAATTGAAGGTTATGGAGCAGTTTGGAAGGAGCCTCCAGGGACTGTTGGGTCCTGCTCATCTCTGCAGAGAATTCAAATGGCAGCAATACGTGATGAAACATATCAGATGCGTTCCCATCATCGACGGTAACCTTTGAGTACAACAGTTTAATTTGGAAGAATTCATTCACCCAGAGACGTTTTCTCGCCCGTTACTGGCTTTGAATCTCATTCGCATCATCTGTTTTTAGAGGAGAAATTTACAAGTCATGTTTATATGCCCCCCCCCCCACACTTCTTTTTAAATAGGAAAACAGCAGGGATCCCAAAAATCTCGTTGCTCATCTCTTTTCGGCATGGGTAGGGATCTGTGTGCGACCCCAGTAAGTTCCATCAAGTGAGAGTTTATCAGCTTTCTGTTTTTGAGGAGGGAAGAGGAGACTGCCCCCCCACCTGACTCCCAGCCACTCCCTGGCACTCTTGCATTTTGCAAGCCTGAGGGAACGCACCACCTGTCACAGGAGTCCGACAGGATGCGGCTCCGGAGCTGTTCGGGCAGTGGCAGTGTCTTTAGTCTCGAGATAGGCACATTAGTCTGGACATTAGCACATCTCCTTAATTGGAGCAGCATAAATTGCAAGACAGGGTGGACAAGTGATAAGGAAAAATGTTTTGTTGTTGTTGTTGTTCCTTCTAAAAAGAACCAAAATATGTAAACAGCCCATCATCTGGCAAGAACTGCATGTGCCTGGGATTGAAAGGGGCAAAGTGCTTTGGAGAGATGGAGGATGGCACGGGGTAGGAGCAAGAGTCTTCTCCGACAGCGGACAGCCCCGAGTGGTAGAGGCCATTATTTCTTGCATTTTCAGAGCAAATGAACTTGACAGATGGCCGTGTCACCCAAACCCCCACCTACCAACTTGATTATGCAGAAAACAATACAATGGAGAAGAAATCATTACTGAAGGAACCTGGTTAGTCCGCAGAGGGCCAGAGAAGGCAGAGGAACAAAATTACAGTGGTGGAATTGAACAGCAAGAATGCATTTAACATAAAGTGGGTTACAGCAAGGCAATCACTCATGGCTAAAGCTATTGTCTGAGCTTGCTTGCATGGTATATGAAGTCATCTGTCATCTCCCACGGAATTTATGCTTAGTTTATAGGAGAAACTACAGAGGTTTTGCCAGGACACGTTTTGGTAGCCTTACGTAGCTCAATTGTGGGCCCACAGAAAAGAAAGCGGTGTGCACTTTCGGGGTGCTGCCGTCATCGGCGACTGAGAGGCTGCAAGCAGGCCACCGCGACGCCCCATCCGGTGCCCACAGGACCCGGAAACGAAGCCGTCTGCAGGAAGTTCGGGACATACCTCCTCCAACTTCTTCGAAGAAGGAGCTGTTCGCACCGGCGTCAGGCACACGTGCTCCCGAAGACAGAGGCCAAGGTTCGGACGCGGCTTCGTAAAAGTTGGGAAAGGATGTCGTCTTAAGTTCAGAAAGACAGGATTCTCCTTACAAATATATAAGAACAGCTCAACTCTGCATAAGTAGGTGGTGTTACCCATGCGACAGGCAGCCAGGGATAAACGGCTGATGGCCACACCAGAGAGTCAATTCCTGACGGCAGAGCCAACTGGAGTTCCTAAGAACTCCCAACCCACTGGAGAGTTCTTAGGAAGAAGGCAGCTTCCCTGCTCCCTTCCCGAAAATTAGTGGGATTTTGCCACCTTTGTGTATTTCTGCCTGGTGCTTCTCCCATCAGAGAGCCTTCTCCCCACCCCCACATGCTTCTTGGGGCCACGGCCGTGCTGTAGGCCCCGCTCGAAGTCCCCAGCCAGCAACTGGCCTGCTCTGTGCGCGGTTCATAGCTGGGACCCTGTTCCTCCGGGCGCTGCAGTGGCTTTGGTCCTGTTCTGGCTCTGCCAGCAGACAGAGGCCATGTCGTGTGCATCCTGGAGCTGCCCTCCACCTGCACATGACCACCTCTGTTCATACGTGGATATGGCTTCTCTCTACCTATCGTGTCTCCACGTGAACGCTGTGCCATTTGGCACAACACCTTGGTACCCGCAGAAAACATTGAGATGTGCAGGTGCTTTCTGATTTATCATCTTGGTTGTGGACAATTTTAACCCACTTGTAGAACATTAATATAATTAAATACCACATTACCTATAATAATATATATCCCAATTTAATGTATTAAAACTTAATATGGGTAATAAATTGTCAAATTTAATTACATGTAAAGTTGTCAAAAATTGGCCTAGGGATAAAAATGCTTTCCCGAAGCATTTGCTCTATCTCATTATCTACTGTTATTATCTTTAGATAGACTTGTAGTCAGTGGCTTTTTTTGCATTTCTTGATGAAAGATACGTATTTGGCGCTGCGATAATGATAATCTGTGCGTTATGTCACAACAAAGAACCAACACGAACATTTCTGTTAGACTATTCTGACTTGAAGTCCAGGTGGAGGCCCCATTGTTCAAGTCTGTCTACAAAATGCATTTTCCCAGATGGAAGCCAGTGAGCAGAGGATAGATCTCATTTACCTACAGCAGCTCCTACAGTCGGCCATGAAATAACATTTGCTGGTAATTACGAGGCTCACAAGGCCTGGAGAAGGCTGCATTCGGTTTAGCCTGAGTCGAAGCGCTGCCCACCCCAGTGCAGGAAGCAGCACTGTGTCTCCAAGAGCCACCCAACCTCTAAGCCTCAGGGACCTTCTCCAAGGAAAGCTGTCCCGGAGGCCCACTGCCTGACAAAGACAGAATCTGCTCTTTGTCCCTGGTTCCCCGGTGAGATAACGCATTTGGATGTCACCTCAGAGCTCAGCCCCGTACCAGGTGTGTGCTCGTTGGAGATGGTGCCCTGGCCTCTGAGAGGGCTGGCTCCTTCTCACTGGTGCACCCAGAGCCGGGCGTGATGGAGGAGCTGGGGGTGCAGCGGGGTGCCACAGGGTCTGGGCTCTGTGACTGTCACACCCCTTTACCACCAGGAATATCAGCCCGGCTGAGACCCATTGCCAGCGTCTGACCTCCAGAACTGTATGGTAGTAAGACTGTGTTGTGTTAAGCCCATTGAGCCTGTGGTCATTTGCTACAGCAGAGGCAGGAAATACACACCTCTCCCCACATCCCTGGGCTCCTGCTGTTTGGGACCATTTAGGGTAAGGCCTTGCTGTTCCAGGGAGCAGATTGGCTTTCTCACTGAGACACTGAAAGAAATGCTCCAGGAGAAGTAACTTAAACATTGAAAGTCTCGGCATCATACCCTCCAGTTCTATCCACGTCGAGGTACATGGTAGGGATTTGTCCTTTCTGATGGCTGAGTACTATTCTATTGTGCATACACCACATCTTCTCTATCCATTCATCTGTGGAAGGGCACCTGGGTTCCTGCCGCAGTTTGGTTGTTGTGGACACTACTGGGGGGAGGTGGGGGATGGAGGAACAGGTGATGGGCATCAACAAGGGCTCATGATGGGATGAGCACTGGGTGTTGTTCGCAACTGATAAACCACTGAATTCTACATCTGAAACTAATGATGTATTATATGTTGGCTAACTGAATTTAAATAAAAAATTAAAAAACAAAGACAAACTTTAGATAAGTCCCCGGCCCTCTGGGGACAGATGTCCTCTCTGAAATTCACCTGCACATCCCTGCAGTGGCTGAGCACGCTGCTCCGGGGCCATTCTGACAGTAACAAGGTGTGAGTGGGCATGGAGGCTCCTCACACGTTGCCCCCTGGCTCCACCTGAGGTGACATTGGCCAGAGCAAGTCACGATCTGTTTGTGGGGGCCTTGCTTACCATCTGTGTCTTCAGTGAGGCCATGTCCTTAACTGGCCAGCCTCCAGGTCTGTGGGTGCATGTCCCTCGGGTACTTGCAGGAGGGGTACAACTCCGGCTTTCTTGAGACTGCCGGCCCCGAGTTCAATCCCGTCATAATATCACCCTCAGAATCATCCTATGCTACCCCAAATGCCCTACATGGAAATCCCTTTCCCCGCACACGTTCTGGCACGTTATGTGGCACATTCTTCCTGAGATACTAGGACAGAGACCCCTGGCCTAGGTTAGAAGTGCGTGTTTCCGTTCCCCGTGGCCTCCACCTCATCACTGTCTGTGCAAATACACTGATGGTCTCCTCCACGAATTATTTCACATCAGTGTGTCTGAACCTTATGACTGTGTGCTCAATACCACGGACCTGACCCAGGATGGTTTTTCTCAGGACCAGAAGTCTAACAGTTTCCTCTAGTAATAGTTATTATTATCACCTCTTCCTTCATGACACATTAAGTCTGTGAATCCATATCAACAGCTGTGTCCTGGTGGCATAAAGTCAGGCTCTGGGAAGCGCCTGTTCAGATGTGGTTTGGAGGCATGCTGGTGTACAGCCACGAATGTGACCACAGGTGTATCCTGTGTGTTCTGAGGACTCACTTGTTACAGTTGTTGCTGCTCTTGTCTTGGATTCATGGGGCAAATCACTGGGACTCCCCATTGGCAGGTATGCATGGGATGCTCAACCAGGATCTGAGAGCCTCCTGGCTGCTCCCAAGGCTGCCCCCCATGAAGCTGAGCCCCACACAAGGAATTAATCTCTGAAGGTCATGCCTGGGATGAAGGGAATTGCAGTCAAAGGAGAGCAGACATGTGGCATCTCAGTATTTGTTGCTGACATGGCAACCTTGGTTTGGACTGAAAACCAGGGAGTCTGAAGGGTGCCCAGTGGGTGGTGGCCATCACCTCTGTTCCACCCCAGGGACAACTGGTGCACGCTCACCTCAGCAGCTGTGATGCAAGGGGGCCTGGAGGTAAATACGCACCCCCCTCTTAGGGGAACTTTGAACATTTGCTGTGAACCTGACTCGTTCGATGGTCAGACTAAGATGAAAGGAGCAGGTGTGGTCCTTCTGCTCAGGATGTCCTACTGTGATGCCTAGTGTCCCTGATTTCAGTAGCTAAGACCCATAATCCATGAACAGCCACAAAGAGAAAAGTAAGCGCACAAACATGAATCATTTAACGTCCTGGTACCCACACACTCCTCAGGATGGCATGACAACACCTTCCCGGTCTATTCACAGAAGGATTTTGTCAACTATTGTCATCTCCTGGGACCTCTGGCTGCATGGACCACAGAGATATGACCTGCAAGTCAGAAATACGAGACACTGTGAGGAAGAGGGATGGGGTCCTGGTATCTGCTACTGTAGGACGATGCGGAATCTCTATCTCCATTTGGCTCCTGGATGGCCGGGCTCCCAGATGCTCCCGGCTGCACGCCCAACCCCACCTTCTTCTCCAGGCTCAAAGGTGATGCAAGGGGCTCACACTTGACACTTGGTTGCCCGCAGCTCTCAGTGAGCCCTCCTCCCTCCCTCCCTCCCCATGCCCAACTTGGCATTTTTTCTTTACAGATTTTATTTATTTATTTATTCATGAGGGACTCAGAGAGAGATTGAGAGAGAGAGAGAGAGGCAGAGAAAGAGAGAGAGAGAGAGAGAGAGAGAGAGAAAGGCAGAGACACAGGCAGAGGGAGAAGCAGACATTCCTGAAGGGAGCTCAATGTGGACTGGATCCCAGGACCCAGGGAGCATACCCTGAGCCAAAAGCAGATGCTCAACCTCTGAGCCACCCAGGCGTTCCCCCCAACCTGGCATTTTCAGGCAGTGTTCAGCACCTTCACTGTGAGCGGGTGTCAGCATCCCTCCCCGCCCATGAAGCCATACCAGACTTTCAGGTCTCCTTCCAAATTGGTAGAGAGAGCCTTGATGATGTAGTCAGTGCTCTGCAAACATTCTTTCAAACCTTTGTCTGCTGTGCCCAGCATGGGGGTTTTGCCACCGACCTGCTTTCTTCTGAGTATCTACAGCATGTCCAGGATCTGGAAGATGGGGCTGCTCGTGCTCACCCAGGCCACATGAGGCCTGGCCTGGGGTCATGCTGAAGGACAAGCTAGGAGTGGGTGACCTGGGAACCCCTGGACAGAATCATCTTATGAGAAACAAGGATCCTTCGCTGCAAGATATGGAACTGACTTTAATGAGAATTCATTGGAAGCTAACAACCCTGGAAGTTTGGGAAAGAGGGAAGGGAGGGCTCAGGGAATGGCTTCAGCTGTCGCCTTAGTGAGAGGCCCCCACTGTGACACCCTCCTGCTCTGTATTCGAGATGCCAGACCCTGCCCTGAGTAGGGCTTGGCTGAGCCCAGGGCTCATGCCCTCAGGACGCATCCGTCCCCCGGCACTTTCCTCTAAGACTTCAGATATCCACAGAGAGGAAGTTAGCAAGTGAGCATTGTGTTCATGGGAAGGGAAAGGAGGCTGCGTAACCCATCCCAGGAACCCCGAGGAGGCTGTGTTCTGGATGTACTTGAGACTGAGGATTCTCGGGGCCCTAAGTCTCCAGGGATGGCTTGCTGGGACCTGGAAGCAGATGCGGATGTGGGTACAGGTTTCCTGCTTGCAAACTCCCCCAAAGTTTTGTGCTTCAGGAAATGCAGTAGATACTGTGATGGGCATCTGCGTAGGACACCTCGTTCTTTTGGGGGGGGGCGATCTAATTGTGCCAATCGAGTTAGAATCAAGAAGGAAAGGTAACAGCAGGAGACACATGTGGAGTCATGACATGAGATCGTAATGGGTGATCGAGGCTGACAAGTGGCCTGATGTGAGGCTTATTTACCCACAGAAGCATCTCCACGGCAATCCTTCGCAGTGGAGTTCAACACAACTCAGGAGAATATGCAGTTAGGAGCAATCTTACATCAGCAGGAAATAGAACAGATGACAAGAATCTAATGCATGCATTTCTCTGATTTCAAGACATATCTGCAGAGTTCAGGGCTCTGGCTTTAATTTGGAGACAGCCCACTGATTGTATCCATGAGAATGCCTCAAAATAACATCATGTTTCAGGGCCGGGAACCTGGAAGTCCATGTGTGATGAAAGAGTAACAAGACCCAAGAGCAAAGGTGCAACCACATGGCCCAGGGGAGGTCCTAGCTGCCCACTGTTCACAGAGACCCCACAGACACACAGTGTGGTCCTTCCCGCAGCTTGTCCCTACTGAACAGCCCAGTGAGACTGCCGGGGAAGGACTGGAGTCCACGCTCAGGCTCCAGACATCAAAGCCTGGCAGTGGAGGCGAGAAGATGCGGATGTGCCCTGGTGCTTTAGCGGAGATGCAGACTCTCGCCTGAGAGATTCGTCGTGAGGGTCCCCTGGGAGAAGAAGCAGGGGACAGGGCTATGTAGGATGGATCCTAAGGGAGCTCTGAAGGACACTTGCACCCTGAGTGAGTGCACTAGGAGGGAGCCGGCCTTTGGTGCCCCCCATACCAGTCAGTGTCTGGCCCAGGTCTGCGCTGGAGGAGGGGCATGACCCCGGGAGGGCGGCTTGTTCCCAGGAGAGGGGTGTTGAGGGTCGGGGGGCCGGGCGGGGCACCCACAGCATTGGGCACGGCTCTCCCAGCCTCCACTTCCTTTTTCTCCCTCTCTACCCTCTGTGTTTAAGACAAATTCCCTGTGGAGTACTTTTAGAGTTACTGAGTAGGAGAATCCCCACGTACCCGGTACCACCTTCTCTATTCCTCCTTCTTCCGACCGCGCCCGTGGTCCCTCCTTGCAGCAGGCAGTCTGGGTGTAAACAGCAGGAGACAGACGATGGGATGTGTTCATTTCTATTTGGGGAAGACTCTACAGTTGAAAGAGGAGAAAGAAAGAAAGAAAATGAATTATGAAGATAAAAGTTCATTCTCAAATAACCCTCCAAGAAATTGTTCACCCAAAGTAAGATGAAGTAAGAGAAAAATTTGGTCACCTTTTTTTTTTTTTAAAGATTTTATTTATTTATTCATGAGAGACGCAGAGAGAGGCAGAGACACAGGCAGAGGGAGAAGCAGGCTCCATGTGGGGAGCCCGATGTAGGACTCAATCCCAGGACTGCAGGATCACGCCCCGAGCCAAAGGCAGATGCTCAGACACTTGAGCCACCCAGGTGTCCCCTTTGGTTATCTTTTTAAGAGATGAACTGATTTTTTTTCATGCTTCTGTGACTATTTCTCTGTATTTGTTTTTGGCATTTATTGCAAAGGACTCTTGTGTTTGTCACCCCTTTTTCACTTGGATGCTCTAATGAGGAGCTTAGAAGTGGGAGTGTATATTTTTCCACTCTTTAAGAATCTAAGTATTTGTAAGTCTGCCTTTCAGTATTTGAAAAAGTATTGGTAAACCTAGGGAACTTTCTCAACACTATTGTTTAAAGAGTAACAAGATTCATCACATGCTACTATTTGAATGATCTCTTAATTTACTTGGATGATTGTTAATTCGGTCGTGTCTCCCGCCCCCAAAATATGTTCAAGCCCCATCCTCTGCTACCTGTGAATGTGACCTTTTTTGGAGAGAGTCTTCAGAGATATAAGCAAGTTAAGGTGTGACCGGACTGGATTCACGTGGGCCCTAGTCCAATGACTGGTGTCCTTATGAGAGTGAAATTTAGACACAGATGCCCATGGAGAATGCTGTGTGACCACAGACGTGGAGGTGGAGTTATGCTGCCACCAGCCAAGAAGTGCCAAGGACGGCCAAGGATCGGGAAGCTGAGACGTTGGCTCAGAACGGATTCTCCCTTGAGCCCCCAAGAAGGAACCAGCCCATATTGGTTTGGGACTTCCGGCCTCCAGAGCTGGGGAGAGAATAAATATCTGTTGTTTTAAGCCAAGAAAGAAAGAAAGAAAGAAAGAAAGAAAGAAAGAAAGAAAGAAAGAAAGAAAGAAAGAAAGAGAAAGAAAGAAAGAAAGAAAGAAAGAAAGAAAGAAAGAAAGAAAGAAAGAAAGAAAGAAGGAAGGAAGGAAGGAAGGAAGGAAGGAAGGAAGGAAGGAAGAAAGAAAGAAAGAAAGAAAGAAAGAAAGAAAGAAAGAAAGGAAGGAAGAAAGAAAAAGGAAGAAAGAGAAAGAAAGAAAGAAAGAAAGAAAGAAAGAAAGAAAGAAAGAAAGAAAGAAAGAAAGAAAGAAAGAATGTTTTTCTGTGGAGAGGGTCCAAAACCCACATCAAACTTTCAAACTTTTCAGGAAAAACACGCGTCTCAGAGCAAAGGGTAGAAATGATTGTTCTGCATCTAGAGAAGAGCAAGAGTCCAGTCAAGCACTTAATAAACGCCCCGTGGAAAAAATGAGCTAAGAGGTTTGTGGCGCGTTGAGATTTCAGTCCAGGAGACAGCACGGGGGCTGTGGGCACTGAGGTGGGCTAGTAGGGCTCCATCCTCCCAACAAAGAGCTGCCTCCACGTGGAGGGTGACAGAGACCTGGGTATGCCCCTCCGCTGGCCACACGGGAACCAAGGTGGGGACAAATGGCCCAGGCCCTGGTAGGCCTGTATTCCCCATACAGGGGCCTCCAGGACGCCTTGGGGCAGCATGAGGCTGAGCATCGTGGGGTGATGGCCATACGGGGTGGCCCTGGGCTGCAGGGGACCCGGGCTGGGCCGTCTGGGGTCAACACAGGACTCGGCTCACCAGCCTTCCTTTTGTCTGAGCCCCGCAGCCAAGCACAGCCTATGACCTGGGATCAGTCACTTCAGACACTCAGGATGGGAACCTTGGAGTTGTTGGAGCTTTGAGAGTCAGATGCCTTCCTGACGGGAGGAGGGGACCCCGCTGCGGAGCCGTCTAGGGAGGTCACTGCGAAGGAGGCGCCCCGGCCCCAGGCCCACTCTGTTGACCGCCACCTCCCACCCCCCCGCTCGGGGTTCCTCCCCGTGGTGGCCTCCACCCTCTGGGGCACATTTCATGGCGGTGCCCCAGTGCATTTACTCGGCTTAAGTCACACACACATTGGTCTTGTTACAAAGTCTACAGTGTCTGTGTTTGGAGGCTGCCACCGCATGGTTCCCTGTGATCCGCACCCGATCACCTGGCCCCATGGCTCTGGGACACAGTGTGTGTGCGCTGACCTGCCCCAAGGCTGCGAGGCTGCACGGGCCGCGTCCCCTGGCCCTAGGCCCCACACTGCACATCCGGCCTCCCCTGCCGGCCGGCTTCTCTTCCCTGCTTCCTCCTTGGACTGGCACAGCCTGACTTCTGCCCCCAGCGTGCACGCTGACCCTGTAACTCCCAGCACTGGTCTTCTATCTTGGCCGCCCCAGCTGGCTGAGGCACTGGCCCTCACACTGGCCTGGTCACCAGGTCCCCGAACCCAGTCTCACCCCCAGAGCCTTCAGCAGACCTCAAATAGTCCTCAAACACCATCACACTCAGTTTCTGGGGGACACATCTTGTTTGGGGAGCCGCCATCCAGATTGCTCCCCTGGTGAGGAAAAGGAGGTCTCTTGGTACTTGGGAAGGAGGCCAGACGCTCACCGAGCGTGTCCACTCCCGAGGCAGGGCCAGGCTGCCCAGTCGCCTGCAGGCTGAAGTGCGGTCCCCAAGCCCCTGTAACCCAGTCCCTGCTGGGCGCTTCATGCACAAGGGGCCTGGCGTCTGCAGGCTGCCTGTGTGATGGGGTTCGGGTCTCCCTGGGTCTCCTGCAGGGCTCTCGTGGGCCAGGGGTGGGAACCCGGACGGTCCACTGCAGGGCGCCCCTTCAGAGCCCAGCATCAGCTCATCTCGTCCGCAGCCAATGGCAGCACTCCTGCCGGCAGAGCCCCAGGTCCCCACATGCACCGTCCTCCGTCCACCGGCTGCGTCCCCTGTCCTCTGGGGGTCTCCCCACAGCCGCCGTGAACTAGAGTGTCCCTCACTTCAGGTGACCATGTGGACGACTCGCACCCAAGGCAAGTGCCATGCGACAACCGTGGGAGGTGCTGGCCAAACTCCGTGTTCTTGTCCGCGACCCGGTGTGAGCAGGCAAGAACCCGTAGTGACCTCCCCACCATGACCTCACTCCAACACACACACCAACAAGCCCAAATTCTCCAAAAACTACTACTTAACACAGTTTTTGGTTTTACATTTTAAAGTGTCTACCTACCTCTAGAAACGGATGCTGCACTTTACGTTTCAGAGATGCATGGAGCGGAACTTTGCGTCCTTCCCCCACGGGGTTGCGTTCTGCTTGCATCACTTAAACCACTCTGTATAAATTCCCAAATGGCCTAGGACATGTTGGAGAAACATTTAACTTGTTTGGGGCCACACAGCTTCCCAAACCGAAGGTGTATCAGAGGAAATGCTTGTTACTCCTACAATGTTGTGTTTCCAAATGCACACGAGGTTCGGCAGGTGGGGAGGAGTGAACAACCGCCCATTCCCAGCACCGAGCTGCACAAGGACACTTGGGATGCTCCGCTTGGCTGAGGTGGCCCGGGAGGATCGTGCCCCGTGTTTCCAAGGAGGAGCCGAGACTCATGCCAATTGTCCAGACTTCTGCAGTGGGACCCGTTCCACGGAGGACACAGACCCTCCCACTCCCTCTATGTCAACCCGCTTTGAAACCTCCAGTGCTTAGAACAAGAATGTACAGAACATGGGAAATATAACTCTTGACACCGTTCTCACTCATGGAGACCTCATTTTCTGTGACAGGGGCTGGAGAACAGGTGGTCTGGGGTGGCTGGAGCCTTTCTCTTTCCGGACAGTTCTATTCTGTTGTCGGCTATTAGAGAATGTTTCATCATAGTCAGTGGACCCCACCTTCTAGTGGAATCTACTGGCAAGGCTTTCATCCATGGCTTTGTCATAGCAGCTAGAATCCAGAGCTGCTCCTAAGGGTGGGAACGGCTGTGAGTCCCCCCAAGGCCTCCTTCCAGGTGAGACCCCGTGCATCCCTGGGCTGCTTCCCCACGTCCACTTCAGGGCCTGCTGCTCGTCCCTGTGTCTCCCCTTCTCTCATCACCCTCCTGCCTTGTGCAAAGATCACGCTTCGTGCCCCGTCAACAGTGAGGAACAGATTGTCTTCAGACTTGGCCCTTGTTCTCTTTAACCTTGTGAACTAATGGACACCACTGGTAATAAACCACTGTCAGCATCCATAATTGCAGAGAGAAGTAAGTGGTCAATGAAGCCCTCTCGGGGAAGGTGACATTTCAGCAGGGAACTGTGATTGGAAAGCAGGTATTCCAGGGCAGGAGAAGGGTGCTGGGGTGGGCTGCACGGACCTGTGTCCCAGACGACAGAAGCTCAGGGGTAACAGGAGGCTGGGGGCCAGAAGCCAGGTACCTGGTAGATGCTGCTGATCCCACGCTAGGCAGCCTGCAGGAAAAGATGGAGCCCCTGCCCTCGGAGAGCTTGCAGTCTGGGGGTGGTGGTGCAGGGTAAGTAAAAAGGTATATGTGTGTGTCAGATGGAAGGAGAGCTCTGAAGAGGAGAGCAGGAGCAGTGGGGACCGGGAGCAGAGGAGAGCTTGGTGGGGGCCTCTGGGATCACACTGGCTGCAGGGAGGGGGCTCAGCTGCAGGCCCAGCACACCCACTGCGTCCACCTGGGGGGTTGAGGAACGCCAGCAGAGAGTGGACAGAGGATCATGTTGCCGGTGTGGACATGGAGGGAGGAGGCGTGCTCACCCTGTGGGTACAGGGCAGGGGTGAAGCTCTTTGGGTCACTGGCATGGTGTCCAATGACCTCTGCAGCTCAAGGGTGACCCAGCATTAGCCCAGCCCCTCTTCTGACCTCTTCGCTCACTTCCCTCCACTGGGCAGTGAGAGGCAGAAACCAGTGGAACCTCTTCTCCCTTTGTAGGGCCTTGACTCCACACATAGGGCCTTGGGTCTGCACGTGCGTGCAGGTCCATGCAGCCTGCAGGTGTGTGGTCACAGGAGGTGCTGAGAAGGGAGAGCCACACCCAGGCTGGCGGACAGCGGCATCATGTGCCCTCTCGGCGGGTAGAGACCTCCCTACTCCTGGCACAAGGAGGAAGAATCAGGCCAGTGCTTGCAAGGGTGCTGCAGGAGGGGCTCAAAGCACCTTCCAAACCCAAGATGCACTGCTCACCACATCCCTGGGGGCTGCAGGCAGTAGGTTCATGGGCTGGAACGAGGACAGTGGCCGTCGGCACCTGCTGCCATGGCCCTGAGCATGTGGCTCCGCAGCTTACACATGAGCCCCTGTGCCCTCACCTGTGTTGTGCCTGCAGTCCCTGCAGACCCTGTGCAGGTGCATCCGGAGTGGCTGATCAGACGAGGGGGCCTGGGAGTTCAGGGCGGGTGGCTCGGCATGCAGCCCACGGCTCGGCTCGGCAGGGTCTGCAGGTCAATAACACCGTCTTCATTTATTCAGGGAGGCTATCTTCAGTGAGGAGCGAGGGACAGCTCTATCAGCATAACTTTTTAAAATAGTGACATAAGTATCTATCATTTCACTATATATGAATTTTTTAATATTTCCAATATAGATGATGCTGAATGTGGAATTTCACGAGATGTGATTCCACTTAGCCCGGGGCCCTTTTGATTCCTCCAACGTTTTTTTTTTATCAGGTTTCATCAGCTTTATTGGAAAATGGGCTAGGGCCTTATTGGAAGACGGGTGGAAATTTGTCAAACACTTAGCCATGCTATCAGTCTCAAGCACAATCGTTGCTACAGACGTGATTATTGCGAGGGTGTTCGGATTCTGAGAGCTCCTAGAATGTTCTGTCTCCAAAAAGAAATATGGATAACACACTATGAAAATGCTTCTTTACATATACACCAGCTGACATGCAGAGGTGGCAAGGCACCAGTGGAGGGGTGGAGGTTGTCACAACACATCGGTTGGAATTAATGAGAAATACCCACATTTTCAAGCTGGAATTTGGGAGGCCTGAGACAAGGTGGAAAATACGTCCTCAATGAGCAAACGTAAGAGGGAATTTCTGTCTCCAGAGGGACCCTTAAGAGAGATCCAAGGGTGACAGCTGAATTTGGGGTACTATATCCATTTTTAGAGGATGAGGTGAAAGTGAGAAACTGGAAGAGGAGAGGCGGGGTGTGGTTTCAGGAAGTGCCCTGATGGTGTGGGTTTTGGGGGGGGCTTCTCGGTAGCATTGAATGCTGCATCTGGTTTCTGGGGAGACTGGAGCAGGGGTGTCAAGTGGGGCTCCTGGACCATAGCGGCTACAAGTTCCGGGACCCCAGGGACGCTGAAGGAGAAACTCTGGGCTGGGCTCAGCAGTTGATTGAACAAGCCGCCCAGAGGATTCCCACATGCACTTCCTGGAGACCCAGGGCCTGGGATGTGGTCTGTGCTGGTGGAAGGGCACGCCCGGGGCTGGGGGCAGGGGTGGGAGTGAGGTCCTCTGAGGGTGGATTCTCCTGACCCAACGTGGAGAACACTCCTCCCCAGCTGGTACCTCCCAACACACTCGAGCCCAGTCTCAGGCTTTCTCTGGAAGCTGCATCTACCCACAGGGAAGGTTTTGATGAAAAGAGCTTGCATATGCCATTGCCATGCAATGGAGCTAGAGTCTGCTCCCTGCCTCAGATGCCAGAGGCTGGAGGCTGCCCTGAGCAAGACTGGGTGTCATATTGTAAACTGTTGATGACTTCTTCATGATTTTGGCCCCACGGAATTTAAAAGTCCCTTGGAAATCTGACCAGAAGAATTTTAAAATACCAATTTCTTTGTAGCACAAGGGCATGTGTTATAACTCCTCCCAGGATCCCTGCAGGGGGGAAGACTTTGGAGCTCCTCTCCTGATGGGGTGTGTGATACAGGATGGGAGAAGCAGAGACCAAATGGTGGAACACCAGGGAATCATTCACAGAGAAAATGCTAAAGCTCTTTTCAAATGTCTGAAAATCTTCAGTCACCACAACAGAGTCCAAAGGATACGTAATAAGTGCTTCTACGAAACCGTGAACTCATGCTATTTGAGAAGGCATTTTGTTCGAGCAGAGTCAGAGGGGTCGAGAGACTGCTCGGCCGTGGTGTCTGGGCCTCTCTGTGCACGTCCCCCCGCTGAGCTACCGGGAACAGCTTGGCCGCCGCGAACCATGCAGGTGGACCTCGGGCTCACGCGGCAGCGGGGGTGAGGCACCCGGAGCTCAGGACCCAGGCCCTTCCCACACCTGTCAGGTGTGCTTCCCGGATGCTTAACGGATGCTTAACGTCTCTCTGCAGCAAACTGAAAATTAAATAGAGACAATCAAATAGAAAGGAGGGAGGATCAGGGAGACGGGAAGAGAAGAGGGAAGAGGGGTGTTTGTGGCAGAAACACGCTGGTTCTGTAATAAATTGAGGGGACATGGCAACTGCCCCACCACTCAGGCTGCAGAGACTCTGAGGTTCCCTTAAAAGTCCCTTCCCTGGGGATCCCTGGGTGGCTCAGCGGTTTAGCGCCGCCTTCAGTCTAGGGTGTGGTCCCGGAGTCCCGGGATGGAGTCCTGCATCGGGCTCCCCGCAGGGAGCCTGGCTCTCCCTCTACCTGTGTCTCTGCCTCTCCCTCTGTGTCTCTCATGAATGAATAAATAAAATATTTTTAAAAAGTCCCCTCCCTGCATCCTCTCTGGTTTAAACTTCACCATGATATCCACAGAGCACAACGAGCTTCTAGAAGAGTCCTCAGGGAAGGGTCCCCATGGCTGACAGTGCTGTGGAGATTTGGGGACACCTTAACAAACCCCAGGAGCCCCGGGGGCACCTGTCCCTCCCATGGACTTCTCAGGCCCTCTCCCAGGTGGGAGAGGTGGAAGCAGGGTCTGCCCGGCAGCAGCAGCCCCGCCTGCCTCGCGGCGCCTCAAGGGGAGGCGGCCAGGTGCCGGAATTCTGCAACCACAAGTGTTCTCAGACAAGTGGGGTGAAGTAAGGACGTTCCCAGGTAAGTGAAAACTCCGAGAAAGTTGGGTTTCCAGAACGCCTGTGTTCCAGGAAGTGCTAGAGGATATTCTTCGGGCTGAAGGATCATGTTTACATACAGTATCACATCTAGAGAAAGAAATGAGAGCATCAGGAAGGCCAAATACATAGACAAATATGAAATAATGATGTCGTTGACTTAAATATTGTAGGAACAGAGCAAAGACTTGGGCATGTGTTTTCAAAATTGCCCTTCATTATGTTTATCCATTCTAAACAAAGCCATAGATTTTTTTTTTACATCTACAATAAAAAGGGGGCGATAGGGATTATTTAGTCTAATGCTCTAGCTTTTCCAGTTTAAAATTAAGCTGTCACTGGGCAGCCTGGGTGGCTCAGCAGTTTAGCGCCTGCCTTCGGCCCAGGGCATGATCCTGGAGACCCAGGATCCAGTCCCACGTCGGGCTCCCTGCATGGAGTCTGTTTCTCCCTCTGCCTGTGTCTCTGCCTCTTTATATGTGTCTCTCATGAATGAATAAATAAATAAATAAAATCTTTTTTAAAAATAATAAAATTAAGCTGTCACTTTCCGAAGTCATCCAGCTGAAGAGAAGTGTTGCTCAAGCAGAGTTTTCTTTGCCATCCCAGGCAAGCCCTGCTTCCCACATGGGATCGTCCTTCCCGTCATGGGATCACGCAGAAGAAGATGCTCCAGGGTCTCGATGTCAAAGCTCAAGACAGCCCGGCAAGGGTCCCAGAACTCGAGGTCCCCAAGTTTGAATGATCCCCGCCCCCGAGTACCCACGTGATGCAGATGGTCCTTCCCTGGGCTGCCACACATCACCACCTTGCGGGACCACCTCTGCACTTCCACTTAGGGAGGCATTTTCCATTCCACAAGCATGCTTCGAGCACCTATGGTATGGTGGGTGTCGCACCGGTGGCAGGAGATGTGGGCGGGTGAGGAGATAGGCAGAGGTGCACCCTCGCAAGGGCTGCCCCTATGGCTCCCGTCGGCCCCACCAATCCCCAACACTTGCCCTACGTGGAGGCTTCTCTGGCTGGGCTATCTGGGGGGTAAGAGTACGGAGGCCCCTCTGTGCATGTCCCGACTTAGCGAACAAGGAGGAAGGAAGAATCTGGCTAGACTCGACCACGAGCCCCCGGAGCCACTGCTGTGGAGCCCCAGAGGCTTCCCCTCTGTACACCCTGAAGGCTTTGCACCCTCGAAGTAGCGCTCCGCCAGAGGTCTGTCTCCGGCCTGGGAAGCTGGGCCCCTTGGTGGAGCAGGCTAGAGCTACAGGAGGATTACTCGCCAGGAGCGACCCCGTTCCCTTGAGTGGAGCATGATGCAGGGGGACGTGGGGTGCCCCAGGTCCTTGGGGGGATGGAGACCAAGTCGAGCTCAGTGCTCATCTGCCCCTTGGTGGGTCCCCTACCGGCTGCCCTTCACCTCTGCATCCCTTCTTCCTTCCTCTACTGTCATTGTCTCAAACACGCCTACCTGCCTAGATCCACTTCTGGGGGCTCCCAAGAGCACTGCCCTCAAGCTGCATGCACCCAGGGTCCCCCTGCCTCTTCGGCTCCATGGCTTCTTTATTGGTCTCCTGCCATACAGCCTGCTCTCCTCCCCCACCCCGTGGCCCCCTCTCTAGCAAGCTGGAACAAGAACAAGTTCCCCAGCAGCCATGTGAATGCGGCTCCCTGTCGTTCGGAGCCTTGAAACCAGACCCGAGCCCCGCCACGTGCTCGCCTTCATGGTGAGTCCATGTAGAGCCAACGGGTATGGGAAGTGGTCACTGCCCCCAGCTGCTTAGGGTCTCCATCACAGGCTCCCAGCCACAAAAAACAAGCCATGTTCCCTCCCACAGGCTTGTTTATTTACATCTAATTCGTGATAGCTAAACGAGCAAAGTCAGATTGTCAGCTCCAGCCGCTTGATCTGCTGCCCAGAATCCTTTGCACACCTTTTGATAAGAAACTCTAAGCCCTGCAAAATGTGCTGTGTGGCGGCAGCTGCGTGTCCATTTGCATACTTGTCAAGCTCAGCCCAGCAGCCAGTTGCAAGTGAACTGCAGGAGGTGGAAATGTTTTCTTTAATTTTTTTCAGCATTTCTGTGTATTTATTTCAGTGTTTGCAGAAACTCTGTAATTCAGAAAAGGGCCTCTGGGTGTACATAAAATACTTAAACATCACATCTCCAGTATCAGGCAAACTGGAAGCTGCCCAGCAAATCAAATCCGCCCCTGTGAGTTTTGACAAAGCCACCTAGGAACATACTTCTTCAGGTGCTTTTGCTGCTTTATAATCAATTTGAACATTTCTTTCATTCAAAGATCAGTGCTTTAATACCCAGCACAGGGATGATGTCATAGAGGGATGGGACTTTCTGTAGAAACAGATAATGTTTCTCACGGATTCTTCTGGCCAGGGGGAGTTGTGAGTTAGTTTCATGAGAGGGAGGGGAAAAAAAAGGGTCTTTTTTTTTTTTTAAGATTTTATTTATTTATTCAGGAGAGACACGCAGAGAGAGGAAGAGATATAGGGAGAAGCAGGCTCCCTGTGATGGGAGCCTGATGCAGGACTCGATCCCCAGACCTCGGGATCATACCCTGAGCCAAAGGTGGATGCTCAACCCCCGAGCCACCCAGGTGACCCCCCCCCAAAAAAAAGATTTTAAGGTATATACTTACATTTTATTTTTGCACTTCATTCCAAGGAAGGTTTTATGTTCGAAATAAATTCCTGCCAACAGCTACCCCCAGATCTAGAGACTTAAGACAATGAACCATACTATCCATACCATCTCAGGGTCTATAGTCGGGTGTCCAGGGGCGGCTCCCCTGTGGGCTTCCACAGTCTGGAATCACCGTGTTGGCCGGCAGGGGCCGAGTCACCGGGCCGCTGGGGCAGGATCCCTTCTGTGATCTCTCCTTACCTCTCCACGGCACTGGGATCTCAAGGGCTGCGGGACAGGTCCTCAGGTGCTCCATCATCAAAACCACATTTTTAGGACCCATTTGCAGAAGTAGCCACTGTGGTGGGCTGCACTCTGTTTTTCCATCAAATAGTCTCTAACCATAAATTACTTCAAACAACTTTGTTTGCCCTTTTAGAGGGAATTCCATCCCACTGCTGAGTTCTAAGCCAAATGGTCCTCTGGATGGGGCCGCTCAGTCTTGCTGGGCCCTGCAAGGGTGCAGAGGCATGTGGCTGCAGGAAACGCAGGGCGGGTGGGCAGCCACGCAGGAGACCTGGACAACCGGGGCATGTGGTCAGGGCCCCTCGGTGCTGCCCTCCTGCTGCAGGGAGTTCAGCTCCTGCCTCTGTAAATGAGGAAAGTTGCAATAGAGGATCTTTGTGGTGGTGTTGTCCTAGTCCAACAGGGCTACCGTGACGATACCACGGCCGAGGGTGCCGACGACCTGCATGCCCTTGTTCCCCATGTCTGGAGGCTGAGAGTCCAAGACCGAGGCACCTGCCACTTTAGGGTTGTGAGGTCCCCTTTCTGGTTCATGGATGGCTGTCTTCCCCCTGTGCCTTCCCACGCCAGCAGGGACAAGGGAGCCCCAACAAACGGGCATACGTTCAAGCTTTGAGGGCTCCCCTCCACGACTTCACCACCTCCTGAAGGCCCCACCTCCTCACGCCATCCTTGCGGGGGTTAGGACTCCAGCATGTGGACTTAGATGGAGAGCAGCCATCTACCACCTACAGGCCATGACCTAAAAGACAGAAATTCTCTTTGTTCAAGGGAATAAAGATGATTCCTACCCAGGGGTGTGTTGGGCAGGGTGAACCAACCTGTGTGTAGAGACAGCACAGGAAGGCCCCTCCGCCAGGGACGGAGAACTGCAGTGGTACCTGGGTCTGACATCATGCAGAGAGGCAAGGTCAGACGCCCTTGAGTTTGGGCCCCCCCAAATCCAAACCTCAGAGTGAGAACAGGAAAGAAAACCCCTTGAGAGCAGGGCCCCGGATGCAGCACATGGCACGCTTGAGGGGCGTCTTGCCACAGACAGTGGAGGTGAGACTGGGTGGGCTCACGGCTGCCCACCCCTCCCCCACCGTGGGTCCTCCTCACACCCACCACCGACTCCAGGATTACCCTGAACCAGGCCAGTGGAAAAGCTCTGTCTCCTCTGCCACCTGTCACCAGAGGCCGCAGCCGGCTGGGATGGATATGCCCTCTGCTTCTCTTACTAAACCCACACAATATCCACACTTGCCTCTTCTGATTGAATCAGAAATCACTCTAAATCTATCATTCAATTTCAAAGCAAAGTGCAGTTAACTCAGCAGAATCAGGGCTCTAGTGTTCGCTCCACGTACCCCTCCCAAGCTGCCAGAGCACCCTAGGCCCCAGGGTGGGAGAGGTACTCCTGCCTCACCGCTCCCCGCGCTCCCCATGCTCCCTGCCAGCTCTGGCTCTGGTCTTTCTCAGTATTTACAAACGAGCTTACAGAGAAGTATGCAGCAAAATATAAGCAATGCTTCACATCAACTCTTTCCAAAGGTTCTCAGTTTTCTCTATGGACTCCAGAGTCTTTAAAGAAGTAAAATTCTTCAAGATCACGTTGGAATCCTGCGTTCTGAATTTGGTGTTGACCATCCCCACGCACAGTTTCAAACATGTTCTGCTCATGCTGAGCCAATAAACTCTCACAGAATAGTTTTCCACATTTTAAATCACTTGTGCGCACATGTGTCTCCCTTCTGCCCTTTGATCTGTGGCTCAAGATCACGTGTTCTGACGTTCATCTCTCGAAACATAGGGCTTCATGTCATATTTTCTACCTTTCATTTTATTTTATTTTTTTTTTCTACCTTTCATTTTAAAATGCATTCATTTCTGCTTGTTTTCTTAATTTCTTAATTTTTTTTCTTTTTACTTTTGACATGGATAGATCCCTAGGAAGTTGCAAAAAAACAGTGGGGAGAGCCCTGGCTCCTTCTCCTAGGTCCCCCAGTGATTGCTGGTTCCATAATAATACAATTTCAGAACCAGAATTTGACCTCGATGCAATGGATGTGCATGACGTGGGCCACCCTATGACAGGTGTGGATGTCTGTGACCTCGTCACAATCGGGACACAGGCCAGAGACAGCACCTCAGGAGCTCCCTGACACCCCCTCTGCAGTGAAACACACCCCTAAACTGCTCCTCGGTTTTCTGTTTACCGCTGTGTGACGGCAAGAGTATCATATGACACGTTATGGCTCATTTTCTCTCAGGATCGTACCCAGAGGGTCCGTGCAGGTGGGTATGAAGGTGGAGCAGGTCTTCCTGTGTTTTGCCAATTGAAGTTCCAAGATCCCCAGGAACGCTGGCCTTGGGTGTGTAACCACCCACCTGACGAGGGACCCGTGGGCTGCTTACAGTCTGCGGCTTCTGTAAATAAAGCTGCTTCTTGGCACAATCCTGCAAGGGCTGGTGTGTGCTATGCATTTCCTGTTCTCTGGACTACATGCCCCGGAGTGGTAGTGATGGGTCAGTCTGTAAGGAGGTTATTTTGGTTGTTTCTGGGGTTTTTTTTGGGGGGGGGGAGTTGGGAACCTATCCCACTGTTTTTCAGAGTAGCAGCACCATTTCATGTTCCCACCTGCAGTGTGTGAGAGACCCTGCGTGTCCCCGTCCTCACAGCAAGTGCTGCTATCAGCACGGTCCTACCCACAGCTGCTCTGCTAGGCATATGCTGATACCTCATCCTGGTGTCCACCAGACCTCACTCATGGCCGGGGACATGGAATCCAACCCGTTGTTCTTGGACGTATTCGCTGTGCATCTTCTCATGCCTTCGCCTACTTTCTGATTGGATCACTTGTTTCTTGGTTGATGAGCCTGGGGAATTCTTGATGTTGTCTGGATTGGGAGTCCCTAACAGGAAAGTGCTGGGTGCATGCCCTCTCCCTGCCTGCAGTTTCTGGTCTTCACCAGAGAACAGGAGTGTTTCATTTTAATGAAATCCAATGGATTGAGGTTTTTTTTTTTTTTCTTTTATGAATCAGGCTTTTGACTGTGTCTGAGAACTTTTCACCAAGCCTTGTCCCTGACAACGAGGAACCAGATGGGCGACCCTCTGATTGACCCCTTGCTGGAGGGGCAGGCTTGCTCCCTGTGGGTGTCTAATGTCTCCCCCTGCATTTTGCAAGGGCTGTCCTTCCCCCCCTTGGCTTGTTTCTGCACTATGGTCAAAAACCAGCTGGCTGAACGCGTGTGGGGCTCTTTCTCTGGACTCTCCTCTTTGGTATCCTAAATCTCTATCTCTGTCCCTCCACTGATGTCACATGGTCTTGGTCACCATATGTAGAGGAACCCTTGGAATAGGAATAGAGTGATTTTTTTTACAGAATTATTCTAGCTTTTCTATTTCCTTGGACTGTCATATAAATTTTAGAAAAATCTTGTTCATTTTACACAAAATATCCTAACCTGTACTGATATACAGGTTAGGATTGACAGGGAGAATTGACATCATTACTACATTGAATTTTCAACCCTTATTATCTCCTATTATTTTAAGGAATTTATTTATTTATTTACTCATTCATTTTAAAGATTTATTTATTTATTTATTTATTTATTTATTTATTTATTTATGAGAGAGAGCCCATGAGCAGGGGCAGAGGGAGAGGGAGAAGCAGACGCCCCGCGAGCAGAGAACCCAATACGAGGCTCGATCCCAGGCCCTTGCAATCATGACCTGAGCCGAAGGCAAATGCTTCACAACTGAGCCACCCAGGTTTCCCTCTCCTGCTTATTTAGATCTCCCTGATTCTTTCCTCTGTATTTCGCCTTTTTTAGCACACGATTCCACCCTACTTCAGGATGACTTCATCATGACTTTACCAGTTACATCTACAATCACCTTATTTCCAAACAGGACTTCAACGCATGAATTTTGTGGGTATACAGTTCAAACCATAATATATCCCCACAACTGAAACGTCTTGTCTCTCCTTTCCTCTTGTCCAAATCTGACTCTTCTTTGCTTTAGAATTTTTCAGTTCTGCATTCTCTAATGAATAAACTAAAAATTGTCTGCCTGTGGCCTCAAAAGCCAAAGCAACCTGTGTTCCAACCACATTTCCCACTCTTTTCCCCTTTGCACTCTCTATCCATAAAAAGTCATTCAACAAACAGTGGGGTTCACCCGCTCCCAGGTACTGAGACAGAGATCCAAGGGCTAAGCAAGGATGCAGAGAAGGCAAATTCTCCAGTTACAAAAGCTGTGGCTATTTGCACATTGCCTGATACTAAGACTTTTCTTTCTCTGTCTGCATATATGTAGTTCTGAAACAATAAAAATTCTGAGAACATAAGGCTCACTGGCACTGCAAAGTCAGCAAATTGCATAAATACTCACCATGATTTGTGCTAAGCCTGTATTACACACAGAAAAATAAAAATAAGGCTTGGCAAAATACACAATAGAATTTTGTACAAAAATTAAATAAATCACTAAAACCTTGTGAAGAATTATTCTAGTTCCTCCCCTCCTTTAGATTTCTACTAATAATGAGCTTTCTGGGGCCAGAGGAGGCAAGTCACACATGCCTCCCTGAACTCTGCATAGCAAACTTTGCTCAAATTCACCCCATTTCCTCCATGGGTCCAAAGACACCTGTAGCTGATTGAGTGGTGACCACGTCCTCACCAGAGAAACATGTGATTGGGACCTTTTTTTGGAAGATGGGATTAAGTTAAGGCCAGGAGGACATCCTGGATTATCCAGGTTGATTCTCCATGCAGCCACAGGTGTCCTTGCAAGAGAAAGGAGAGGGAGTCACAAGATATAGAGAGACACAGACAGGGAGACGCCACATGCGGTAGGAGGAGACTGGAGTGCGGGGGATGCAAGTTCAGAGCAGCTAGAGTGCCAGAGGCTGGGGGAATGGTGACGATTGCCCCCTTGAGCCCCTTGAGCTTCTGGATGGATGTGGCCCTGCTAATGCCTGGATCTCACACCTCCAGTTTCCAGAAATGTGAGAGAGCAATTTTCCTTTGCCTTAAGGCACTTGGGCTTTGGCACATGGTGCTTTGTCACCTCCACACCAAAAAGCTAAGACAGTGTCTATGACCATCTTAGAATCATAAACCAAGATGGTGCAAAGAACATGATGGGAACTAAGGGTCTGTCCTGCCATCCTGACCAGTCCCCAGATGAAGGCCCCACACTGCCCCTGCCCCTCAGTCCTCCCCTGGGGCTTCCTGGGTAGGTTCATGCTCTGGAGCTCTAACAGCAGGCTCATACCTCTGCCCTGAGAACAGCTCTTGCCCAGGGGACCCTGATCTATGTGAGGAGTGCAGTCATGCCATATGGATTCCTTGGGTTTGTGAACAACTTACATTTTTCCCTTTTAAGAAGCCAGAACCAACAGAAGTACCTGCTTTGAGCTTAATTAACCTCAGAAGGATGCATCAGACCAAGTGAAGGCCTGGTTCTCCAAAGAGCAGAGTCGAGGCAGAGTGCTCAGGTGTGGGGAGTGAGAGGGACTGTGTCTCATTGAGCAGGCCTCTGCTGCCTGCAGACACAGCAGTCCTGCAGGATCTTCTTGCAAGGAGCCTTATGACCTGGACTCAGGAAGGGAGCTAGAGGAGGGGAGCGCGTATCCACTAGTCTACTCTCCATTGGCCAAATGTCTCTCCATTGGAGGAGAAGACCTCTCTGTCACCAGCGGCATGTGCAGCTACAGGCCACAAGACTGGGCTGAGGCTTAGCTTATTGGAGGCCACAGAGCTAGAGGGAATAAGAGCCAATGGGGCCCGGATGCTTGATGGGGAGCAGGAGCTGACCAGCATGCTATGTTCCACCAAGGCGGGACAGCAACTCTGTGGGCCTTTCTGAAGCCTCTCCATAGCACTGGGCCCTCTCCTGACCTTGATCTGGAACCTGATAGAGGGCAAGAGGCCAGGGCACACTCTGGTGCTTCTGGTCTGTGCATATCATCGTGCTTGGCATCGGGGCCATAAGAATGGGAACAGGCATAGCTCGGTCCCACTAGTAAGTAATGTGTGTCTGTACACGTGTGTTAGTTCTGTGCTAAGGGCTTTGCCGAATCAGTTAGATTACCCATAGTAAGATCCTCTGACAGGTGCAATGTTTAGGTCTGTTTATGGTAAGAAATTTGAACATAGAGGGGACATGCCCAGGGCTACCCAGCAGGCCAGTGTCGGAATGAGGGTGCCCAGCCAACCTACCCAGCCTGGAACCTCTCTGCAGCCATGACTCCTTAAGAACATTAAGGCCAGTAGATGGGCAGACAGATTTATATATTTATTTGGAGGGGGAGCAAATGCTAAGTGCCCATGAAAAAAGAATACAATGCCAATGAGAGCAGACAAATGAGACTGAGACCCATCCCAAAGGAGATGCACATTTCTGCCAGAAGAGTGTGTGAGCAGAGAAGAGGATCCACAAAGCCTCACCCAGCAGGTGTCCCCTTCATTGACCAGGTCCTCCTAAGGCCCGGGTGACAGGGGACCTGAGCCCATGCCCGTTACCAACCTCTCCCGAGATCACCAGGGCTATTTTAGGCGCTTAGCCTGAGAACCAGAGAGGTGGGAATAAGGAGTTGACCTCTTCAAGGTCAAAGCAGTGGGGCTGGGCAGTGTCTGGGACTTCCTAGCACCGGAGCACCTTCCTACGCACAGCTCACATTTCCAGTTCGTGCTCAGCAAGCCCAGCTCTCTCCCTCCCTGGACACACTCCCAAACGGGCTCCGCTGCATTCCCACCTCTCTTCTCTATTTTACTCTTTGACCTCTCCGAGACACAAGGTCACGAGATCCAGTTCCCAGTACGGGATACGTTTACCTGTTGTCACACGTCCTGGCAGGATTGTGAGCCATCAGCAGTTTTGATCTGGCTTGCTGAGCAGGTGTTGTCCTAGGAAGCTCTCGTGTTCTGCAGGAGAACACAGTGTAAAGGGCACGCGGCACTCTCGGCTCAGTCCTGATGTGGCGGCTGCAATGCGATCCCGCTCCCGCCCCGGGGCTCTATGGCATGAAATGATTCCGTCCTCGAGTCACACACGCACTTGGATGACTTGGCCATCTAATTGGAGAGCATCTGATGCGATAAGAGCCCATTTGTCAAGAGTCGGCCATCCATACTTGGCGTGGGGAGGATGTGGCTCTCAAGCCCAAATGAGCCTGGGAGTCCTGTGGGGTCCTGAGCAGCACAACACCTGCCAGAGGAGGAGATGTGGCACAGCACAAAGCAAGAAGGGGAAACAGTTCAGAGAGCCGAGGGGCAGCTCTCCGGGGTGGAGGCGGCAGGGATCATGTCTAAGGTAATTAGTGCACAGAGGTCACCAAACAAGAAAGTCTGTTCTCTGGGAAAAGGAGGGAAAGAGAGAGAGGGAGAAGTGGAAAGGGGAAGCTTGCGCCGAGAACACCTGCATTACCCATCGGTATGGAATTTGCAAGATGTGAGAGAATTTGCATTCTCTCACCTGGTTGCAGAGATGCTGAAACTGCCAAGTGTTTACACAGATGACCCTCTTGATCTCTAGCACTTACAGAAGTGATGGGTGCAGCTTCATTACAACTAAGCAGTATCAACATGGTGTTAAAATAAGTGGAACATAATCGATTACAGAATTAGTAGGCTTGTGAGGGGCTCCAAGAACCCAGGCATATGAAACAGCTTCCAAATTGTACTGAAGTCCTATGTGCATTGGACACAGTGCTGTTGGCCTATGGGGAATCCAGTGTGCAACCCCCAAGGAAAGCCCTCTGCACTCTGCGTCTCCCCCACACTGACTTAAAGGACCCCAACACAGAACCCATTGTAGTTTCACTGAAGTTGCTGCAGACACTGGTGCTCCTGAACCCCCCACTGACCCACTTGTGAGGCAGGAGCAAGGGGGTCTTCAGGCCAGCCCCAGGGCACGTCGATGCACCCAGAACGTCCTTGCCACCTGCCGGGTGGTGCATCTGGCAGCCCTAGCTAGACCCTGTGGCTCTCCTCTCCTCATCCCTGTTGCTTCTCTGGATCCCAGCTTCCCACAAAGGTCTCTGCATTTCCTGAAGTGTTTCAACCTGTCTGGTTCCTGCCTTTTCCTAATTTCCCACTTTCTTTCACTGACAGTGTCCCGCTGGCCATCAAAGCACTGGAAAACTATGCTCGGCTATGCAGGCCATCCAGAAAAAAACATGCACACGTTAAGCAAGGATGGTTTTGGTACGCAGTGACAGAAAGCCAGACTGGTGGTTGTCTCTCTGACTGGTCCCCTGCGGTCGGGTTCAAAGGCCCCAGAGTCCTGGTGCCCATGGCCTGTCACGTGGCACCACCTCTCTGGCTTCCCCACACTGGCCCCTCAGCAGAGAGCTGCCCTCGCCCAGGCCAGATGTGCCAGCAGACAGCAGTCACACAGGTGGGGCATGAGAATGCATTACTGTTTGGATCCCATGTCCTTCGTTGGTGATGAGGTTACATGGGACTTTCATTTGGCCTCTTTTTTCTCATAAAGAAGCTTTTGATTTCAGTGTGTCCATATACACATACATATAGACATACATACAAGTTGAAATTAAAAGCAATAGTGTATGAATACCCCGTTCACATATGTAAATACTATAAAAGTATGGAAGGGAACCTCTGTCTGATACGTGCGCCACGTGGTAAGGGTTCGGGCCCCCTCGCCTTGTCTGGGGTCCCACAACCTTCCAGCCTCACAGTTCCACCTCCAAATCCAGGTCAGGGCTCTCCCTGGAGACAGACTCAATACATAATTTTCTGCACCATTTGTGACAAAACTGCAACCAAACTCTCTGCCCGTTTAAGAAATCGGGAAAGTGCAGGATATTATTGTGATGGAATGCTTGGCACAGTGTGAGTAGTCGGCCCAGAGCTACAGGAGCCCACAGGAGGATGGGCAGCCTCACCCCACGGAAAGGAGCAACTGCCACGAGGTGGGCCTGGGGCCCCGTGCCTGCTGCCCTGAGGCCCCGTGGCTGCTACCCAAGCACAGTGCTTCTTCATGAGAAACCGTCTCCGTGACTCTTCTGACCTCACCATTGCTATGTTGATTAATTAATTCAGGTAAAATTTTCTGATTGACCCAGAGTCGCAAATTGCTTTCTTAAACAAAAACAACAACGGGACAATCTCTTACAGAGATGGCCTTCCCTTCTCCTGCATGAGTACCCGACGTGTGAATAAGAATCTGAGCCCCACCTTGAGTGGGTTCTCATGAAAGCCTCTGCGACAGAGAGAACCACCCGGCTGTGGCAGCTTCTGTTCTAGAAAGGGGCTCTGAAAGCCGAAAATGTCACACCCAGTGTGAGAGATGAACAGAGGCAGAGCTCAGAGCGGTGCACAGGGACTCTCAAAACAGCGTCTGCAAATGACTTCGGTCCCCTGGCGTGATGAATCATGGAGTCGCAAATCCTTTTTAGCTAATTGCTATCAGCTTGCGAGATTTTCCCTTCCATGTTCAATATCAATTTTCATGGCCATAGGAGATAGCGCTTCTCCCCTGAGCCCGCTGGCGACCGGCCGATAAAACGGCAGCAGGAGCACTTAGCAGTTGAGAGGGGGCGTCACCTAATGGCAGCTGCTGCCGAGAGGCCGGCCCCGCCAACGCCACCCCGCTCGTGCATCCACGGCTGTGACCTTCCCGAAAGTCATCCCTCCCGTGTTGACAGACTCTCCGCAGACGGTCCGCGCCCACGCTTGGCCTCGTCCAGCAGCTGCTGGCCTGCCCAGGCCCGGGAGCAGAGTGCAAGGCATTGGCACACCCTTCCACGCAGCACCGAGGCGCTGCCCGGGTGGCATAGGTGACACGCACCGCGGCCAGCACAGCTCTGTGTCGCCAGGATTGGGGTGGGGAGGTCAGCATGGCCACAGCCCCAGGACAAACTACTGGAGCCCTGTGTTACTTCTACCCTGGTACTTCACCTCGGAGTTTCCAAAAGTGCCGGGACTCACTCTCCCGCACACAGAGGAGCGAGGGCCACACCTGGGTGCCACCCCCACGTGACCATTTGAGGAGAACACCAGAGGCACACAGGGGCTGGGATCCCGACAGCCTGTTCAAGCAGCAAAGGACGCTTGACCGGCGTGAAAATCTGGGCCAGGGCGTCCTAATAGTGGAGCTTAGCCGTAAACGTCCGAGGGGGCAGGTAACAGGACAGTGGGCAGCATCTCACACATTTGATGACAAGTGGGCTCACTCCTGAGCCAGGGCTCAAGCAATGCGTCTTCTTGCAGATGGTTCGGGAGGGACACGCATGAGGGACGGCCACACCGCCAGGACCCGATGTTCAGCAGACAGTCCCCCGCCGCAGGGCCTCTGCATCACACGAATCATCCGAAGATGATTTGGAGCCCGAATCATCTTCCTCGGGGGAACATCTTCCCCTGGATGACTCAGACTTTAGTACTCTGCTATTTTACACCAATATTAGTGTCGGTAAATTAATCATTGCTATTAATGTTACTTGTATTATTGCCATTAACATCTACTTTTTGTTCATAGACTGCATTTGATGGGATTTTACCAAGTGCTATCACCTGAACTAAGCACCACACACACTAACCCATCTAATCCTTAACCCTGTGCGTCCTGTGTTGTCACCGTCCCTACTTGACAGGAAGGGGCCCCACGCTCCAGGGCGATGAGCAAAGGAGAGGCCGCAGCGCAGCGTGGCTTCAACGCGACACCACAGAGCCTCCTCCTGATGGGCTTCGGTGCCCCCCACTTTTTATTTCTCTGACTTCTGTTTGGCTTGCTTCCCAAGCAAACCCGATGTGCAGGCAGCTAATGAGTCACTCTGTGAATGGCTTGACTTTTCACAGCTTCTCCCTTTCTGCGGATGTGTGAATGGACATTGAGATGGTTGCGCGGCTGGGGGATTCGCACACTCAGAAATCAGCAGGTCAGTTGAATAATTGAAGGGTGGTGGAAAACCAGTTAAGACCACCAGATAATTGCATTTCAGACGGGAATTGGAAGAGAGTCTGTGGGCAGCCTCCCCGCGGTCCCTCTGCTGCCCCTGTCTCTGGGCCGGGGGTCGGGAGGGATTCTATGACATCTTGAGCTAAAATCAGCAGCAGAAGCCCCAGAAATCTTGTGCTTGGCTGCTTGGCTGCTCAGGTCAATGTGGCATCACTACTTCTTGACTGGAGGTCACATTTTAGGGACGTGGCTCGTCTGCCACCCTTGAGAGGGCATCCAGACAGACCGGACCAGGGAGACGGGTTTCAAGCCAAGGCTCACAGCTTTGAGCCCGTCAGTGAAGCTGCTGCATCTTGATGCCATTTTGTATAAAACAGAAATAGAATTATGTGACTCTCAGGGTTGAACACAGCAGTTATGAAAAATGGTGGTTACTTTTAATCAGCATATATCTAAATCCACATATAAATGATCTTGCGTGACAGGATCCCTTCTCCTCTGAGACGGCTGCCATCTGCATGGAGGGCAGGAGGCCACCTCTCCAGGCCACCTCCACTCTGACCCTCTGTGTGAGTGGAACCTGGGGCCTTGCTCCTTTCCTGCTGAACGTCTGTGCCTCAATAGGAAGGTCTGACCTCCCTGAACATGTTTCCTTATGTGTAAGGGGTGGCCTGGCACAGGGTCTATCCACCGGCAATGGCTCATAAGAACCAAGCAGGATGATGGCTGGTGCCCAGTGAGGCCAGTCCCTCTGAAATGCGGTTTGTGTGGCAGGTGCACACGGCGACAACACGGACCCTCCTCTCTCCATTAGAGGGTGCAGTGGCCCCAATTATGTCTACCAGCTTCTAGTGCTTAGAGTGAGAACGTACAACATGGGAAATATATATACATATATATATATGTTTATTGACTGGAGTAATTAGTTCTACACAGCGAGGAGCGATGAGGCTGAGCCACGGAGGAACACAGGGGACGGGGGACTCTGGATGCCACACGAGAACGGAAGCAAGTGCGGTCGGCTCAACGCTGGTCCCACCCCAGAGACGGCGGAGCCCAGGGGAGGAAGGTGGCCTCCCCGGCGATGACGACGCAGGGGCAGGGACGTGGGCGGGGGTCGGCAGCCTCCCACGCTTCGACCCCGTCCTCACTCGTGGAGACCTCATCCTCTGTGACAGGGGCTGAGAACAGGTGGCCTGGGGTGGCTGGAGCCTTTCCCTTTCCGGAAAGGAAGCAGCCCCCAGGGCTGTGCACCAGCCATGCACCTGCTGTGGACGCGCAGGGAAGGAAGTCCACCTCTCACACCTGCTCTCTCTAAACAAAAACAAAAGCTCTCTTTACAGGCGGATGAAGGGAAGGAGGGAAAAGTCAGAGGAGCTGTCTTGTCCCCGTCACCGGCGCAGAAGAAAGGTAGGTCCACCCTGATAAGACACCTGCGAGATGGCCGCGCCTGGAGAAGCACAGGCGGGGCTGCAGGCGACAAAGCGGTGCCTGCAGAAGCGCGCACGGCAGTCGGGACGCTGGGGGACACAGAGTTTGTCCTCGTTTCATCATTTCTGCAGGTCCCGGGAGGGGCATGAAAGGCAGGCGTTGAGCAGCGCGCCGCGGTGCCCCTCGCCGGAGCCCGGCCCCGTTCAAACAACAGTTGCCAATTTCCTCGCCATCTTGCAAGCGTGGGTGTGTTTCGTATTTATTAATGTTTTAATGACATCGCCCTCTCCCTGGGTCCTCGGGGAGATCCGCAGGCTCTGGACCTTTGCCTTTGAACATCCCGGAGTCAAGCATCAAGAGGAGGTGACAGGGGCCGGGCGGCCCCCCTGACACCGCCGCCCCGGCGTCAGCCTCTGCAATTACGGCCACCTTTCCAGCAGACGGTAATTGAAACGTGTGAACCACATGGGCGCTAGTCAATAATGGTGCCCGCACGCAGATGACACTCGGGCTTTCCAGGGCCGCCAGCCTGGGCGCTTTGCTTTTCACCTTTTATCCTTCTCAGCATCATGACTTAATCCACTCTAATGAGGTGAGCTCCACTGCCAGAGCCCGGCGGCCACAGGGCTCTCTTCTGGCACCGCGTGGGGTTTGTAAGAGCCGGAAAGGAAGGGACTGTGCCAGCCTTCCCGGAGGGAGCCGGGGCTCCTTTCACAAACTTTCCCTCGGCCTCCGAGTGTCCTCCGCCCTTGCCCGGGCCTGGCTGGGCGGCGGCCGCCGTGGCTGTGGCAGGGTGGGCCCCGGCTCCAGGTCGCCTGCCCGCACATGTTTCTCCTAGCTTGAAGGACACGGCTGGTGGCCACATGTCACTGTTTACAAACAGCAGGTGACGGCCGGCAAGCGGCGAGAGTGTGAATCCCTTTCGCTCCCTTCTCCTTACCCATCTGTCCACGCATCCCGAGCTGCAAGTGCCGGTGTGCAGGTGCGGCGGCGGGGACCGCGTGGGCGAGGCGGTGTCGCGGGCACACGGGCGCGGCCGGGCAGGACAGAGAAGAACCCGCTTCCGTGCAGCGCGGCAGTGTGTTTCGAAGGAGGAAACAAGGCTTGCTTTAATTGGCGAATCCCATATGTTCTCCGAGCTCCATCACAGAGGTCTGCAGCGCGGTCGCAACGCCGGGAGCTCAGATGTCACCGAGCTGCTCTTACACCTGCCCCGCCGCCAGCCTGACTTCACGGCAGCCTGTGCTAATAATTAGCATCTCCTCTTCCGCTGGCTTCACACTGCTCGGCCGTGTGTCTCAGGCCCAGAGAGCGCCAGGCCCGTGTGCCCTCCCGGGTACGGGGGCGAGCCCGTGGTCCACCCCGCGCCTCCAGATCGCCAAAACTGGCCGGAGTGCGTGCCACACCACCAGCCCTCGATGTGCGGAGCTCATATTTTTATGATTAATACAATATTTCACTTTAATGGCTTTTTTTTTTTCTGTTGTTGAAAGCGGAGAAAAGAAGAAAAGAGGAGCACAATGCATTGAAAGCTCATGGGATTAACCGCATGGTCTTAATAAATGTATACACATCCAAGGCAGGGAGAAAAAAATGTCGCTGTTACACGGCTTGAACCTCCCCCTTTTCTGCAGCCTTAATCTGATTTTTGCCAATTCCTTTTGATCTATCAGGGGCAGGCAAGTGAGGTCCAGAAGTACAGATGGACTAAATATGGAGATTAGCTGCCGCTCCTCCTGCCTCGGCTCCTAATACCTGATTAAGTCTAGAATCGCACGATTGTCTCCGAGCCGGCTATCAGAGTGGCCGTGCTCAGAAGGGGGCAGGATGAAGGCCGATTTTGTAATGGATACTTATTTTATCCCAGCGCTCTAAGGAGATTAGGCCTGGGGGTGTCACATTAGCCGTGATCTCTGGGCCCCTGGCCGGCTCTGGCGGGTTTCAAACACCTCTCCTCGGCCTTAGAACAAACAGGGAGCCCGGACCCAGCGGCCCCATGTCGGGCATGAATAATTGCCCACTGCAAACTGTTTGAAGATCACAAAGTGCTGTGTAAATTACTCAGTTTGGGCTTTAGTCGGGGTGATTTGTGGTGACTTATTGAATCTTTTCACAGTTCAGAATTAAACTTTCTCCGCTGCTAACTGCAGACCGCAGAGAATGGCAGTGGGCTCTGAGCTGACAGCGCTGCCTTCAGATCAAGCTGCCCGGGCCGCGCGGGAGTCAGGCGGGGCGAGCCGGCCGGCCCAGCGCTTCAGACGGCGGCCGGGCCGGCCGGGCCGCTGCCCGCCACGTTATGCCTATTCAGCACAAAACTGAAAATAGCTATTGAAACCGGAAAAAAAAGGCGGGGGGGGGGGGTGGAGAAAGGGGAGGAGGAGGAGGAGGAGGAGGAAGGGAGTTGCTTGTTTGGAATCACCCACACGTTTTTGGCACCATCTCTTGGGCAATTTTCCCACCAGCACATCCAATTTATTTTCTGTTTGTTTTCAAACATGGCACATTTCTTTAATTAGTGAGGGCAAACAAGTTAGAAACAGAAAGGAACAACAGAAGTTGAAGAACTCTGGTCGGGGAAACGATGTGATTACAGCGCGTTGAATGAGAGGGAATCCGCTGGGCGGGTAGGCTCCCATCTGAGCTCCTCTGGGCCGGAGGGCCGACCGTGGTGTGGACGCCCCGGTGCCAGCGTTTGAGCGGGGAGCGGACCGCTTTTGTGTTCCACATCCATTCGTGCTGCGGGTTTTTGAAGGGCGGTGAACTGGCCTGTTGCCTGCCCTGGTTCTAGGCAGGAGGTTGCTTGGAAAAAATTAATTAGCTACTATGTAGTTTTGCTCAGTATCTACTCGATCTAAATGGTTTCTGTTATAAAACCCAAAACAAATGCTGTGGTATCAGAAATCTTGATGAATGATTTTTAATCTTGCCACGTAGTTTTGAAACAGTGGGAGAATATGGACAATTGCTCTAAAGGGCTTTTATGGTCAAGAACCGCAGACGGTGCCTGTGTGCTTTTACGGTTCTACTGTAAGCTAACAGCTGTAGCAATCTGTTTTCTAATTATCAAGACACTTACCCTCAGACATCTGAACGTAGAAATATTTTTAATCACATATCATCAAGGAAAGACTCAAAGACTATGGAAGTAAAAAATGTGATTAATTATCTATTAATTATTATGTATCAATTAAAAGGTTACTGCAATTCTTTTACCTGCTTGTTTATTTTGTGGTTTACTTTAATCATGCTAGATTTTTCAAATACGTATTGACTAGGCATTCAGAGTAATTAAGATTTTCTGAATTCATTTTTGAAAGTGTAAAGAAAATGCCGTCTACACATCCACAGAGTATCCTGCTTGTCCCTGAATGGAATGGCTTATTATGTTATTACTAATGTACATTTATCACCTAGTAAAGACCGAGAAAAATAGAGAGGCAGAACCCGTATATATTGTGCTTTGTCTTAAAGTAGGATTAGTAAATGGAAAAAAAATCAATACAAGTCTTCATGGTAAAGGTAGGTAAATTTCGTGATCCTCATTAAAGCCAGCCTAGTTAACTATTCACCGTGGCATTTCTCTAAATCACAGAGTGTACAGCAATGCTTAGAAGGGTAAACTGGCCTCAGCCTTAAATATATACATCCACCCTGCATAGTTTTGTGTTCATCGTGGACTCACAAACTCATGATAGATATACAAATAACAAAATAAAATATTCTAAACAAAGAGGCTTTGTGTTGGTGGGGTAATGTGCTCATAAGAACAATCTAGATCATCATTTTGGTTCTCTACTTCATTCAGATATAATCTACCTAAATTTAGGCCAAGTCATTTTTTGTGAAAAGTCACATCTTTGCAGAACAAAAAATACATATTTCTGCATTTTTAATACTACCACGTTCAAGGCATGGTGCCAGGTACTTTGTTGACACTTGGATAAGAAACTCCTAGAAACTTCTGATCTTTGGCGATTGATGGGAGTGTGTGCATGCACGTGTACAGGAGGAAGGTGGATACAAAGACTCGTAATAATGGCAAACATTCTACTTTCTTACTTTTATCATCTGTTCCAAATGCTTCTCATGTAATAACTCGATGATACTGGGAGGTGGACTCATTGTGGTCTCTCTGATTTTGGTGAGATCACACTAGCTGGTGGGCGGCAGAGCTGGGGCAGGAGCCTGTGCTGCCTGGCTTTGGGCCCTTCATCTTCACTGTACCTCTGCCTCCTGTCCTGAGAGTGTTGAATTCAGGAAGGTGGACATCCCAGAGAAGGCTGGTGGGTGAGTAGTTGAGTTCAGGGTGACAGAGCAGAGCTGAGATCAGGCTGCAGAGAGATTGGGGCAATGGGACAGCCCACCTCCACGTGGCAGACACATGCCAGCTCCTGACCCTCACACGGGGCTAAGACTGAGATGCACACAAAATGAGGTGAGATTGAGTCAGCTGGGCCTTGTCCTGAAAGACTTGCACCAGATGGCCCAGACTTACAGATTATCCACTTAAGGATCACATCTCAGTGTAGCTGGACTAGGAACATAGGCAACTTTCATCGTGTTTGTGAAGACTATGAAGCTTTCCTGTGACTTGTATTCAGTCCTTAGCATCCAATTGAAATATCGTCTGCCATTTGTGATGGTCCACCACAAACACCTCTCAATTCTAAACAGCCCCTGCATGTAAGCTTTCAGCCAAGCGAGCTCTGAGACCCCCGGTGTTGGTCTGTAGGAGAGTTTAATCATCGGGATGGGTGGGTCACTTGGAGGTGAGTTCCTGGATTGCTAGAGTCCTCAGGGTTGGAGAGGAAATAGGGAAATGAAGCCCCAGTTACCAGTTCTTGAAGAAAGGACACTGGACAGGAGCAGTTTGGTTCAGTTGACAAGAATACTGTCAGGCATCTGTAGCTCAGATCCCAGGAGGACAGGAGACCAGGATTGGCCATCTTGCTGGGCTTAAGTGTGCCTGTCATTCATAAGATGTTTCTGTGACTTCCTCTTTTCTTGAGTAACAGTGGAAGGTCAGGTGCCATTTCTTCCTTCACAGGCAAATCCTGAGTTAAAGGGACCCAGGACCCACATTTCCTACTGGTACTTCATTCTACTTCAGTATCACAGCAGGAAGCTCACTCATGGCTGGGCATGGGAGATGTGCTGTGGCTTTTGAGAGAGCAGGGATATGGTAACCAATATTAAGGGGGAACTTCCCAACTTATGCTCTCCTGAAACCAGGCCTCTGTCGTAAGCTCTTCTCACAGAAAGAAGAGGATTCAGTGCACACATTACATAAGCACAAATTACAGTTTCACAGATAAACTCCAGATGACTGATGATTTGATGAACATAAGGAGGTTAACTAGCCGGGTGGGTCATCAGACTCCAAACTTGGATGCCCTGAGTTTGGGGTTTTGCTATTTTGAGGCTCTGGGTAAGCCTCATTTCCTCTTCTGTGCAATGGGAACAATAGTAGCACCCAGCTGACAAAGTGTGTTTTAGTGCCAGGACCAGAATGCATTCTTGCAAACATTAACCTCATGAAGCATTAAGCACCTACCATATGTCAGGCTCTGGTACAGATGATACAGAAACTAAAGAAGAAAGAGACAGACTCTGTCATCACGGGCAGGGGGCAGATGTAAAAAGTAATCAGGAGAGCAATATAAGAAAGGGTAATCCCATTAAAGAAGATAAAATGTCTGCTGTGCAGATGCACTGCCGATTATTGACCAACGAAGGGAGAGGACAAGGATGGTTTGATCCCGGTACAGCCTTAGGGGAAGCTCAGGCTGAGGAAGATCTTGAACGATGGGCTGGGCTCAGACAGAAGGGAAAGGTTCCTTCTCAGGTTCCAAGCTCAATGTTCCAAATTTACAGCTGGAGGACAGACATGTTTCTGAGACAGCAGGTCAGGTACAGGAGTAGGTGGGTGGAAGGGTAGGTGAATCCAGACTTTTTAACCCAGTGATCAGTCTTCATCCGGTGCATAAAGATGGAGAGACGTGAAGTGTCAGAGAAAGTGAGAATCACCACAAATACCACCGGGGAGTTCAGGTTGGATCACACACGCCACCCCATGTAACTTCATATATACATGAATGATTCCATTGTTCATATCCTTGTTGGACAACACATCTTTCCTCAGGAAGCTATTTTTTGAGTCACTTATTGGACATTTGCTTGGTACCACTTTACATACATCTACACCCTTTCTGACTCCTTCATTGGCTCTGCGTGGAAAGATCCTGTGGGTGAGAGGTGAGCTGCCACTGAAAGATTCATCAGACATGTCTCTGTATATTTTATTACTGTAAATATACTTCTGGGCATTTGTAGGTGAGTTTCATCACTTCTATATGTATATCCAGAGATGCATGATGATTACTTGAGTATGATTTTAATTATCCAGGCTTTGCAAATAGTCTTTAAATAAATGAAATAAATTGTTACATAAAGTTTGCAAATATTAGAATTACTGTCACTTGCCACATCTAAGCCTGCCTAAGTGTGATACCATCTATTCTCATTAGTGTTTCTTATCCAGAAAACATGATTAAAATTCCTGATTTTCACATCCCACAAATGGAGATTTTGAGCTCATAAGTTTGGACCAATGACTTAGAATCTGAATTTTAACAAATTCCCAGGTTATTTTTATGCAGTTTGAAGAGCCAGATAAGCCTCTCACATCTTGACCTTCTTAGTCTTCTTTCTTGACAATAGCTCATTGAGCAGTATTGTAGCAAAGAGTAAAATAACAAAAAAGTTTGAAATAAAAAGGCAAGTCAGTATATTTAATGCTTTGCATTTGAGGTATAGACAGGAACCTATTCATGTTTCCTACTTGCTGTGGAGCCTTAAATCCTTCACTTAAGATGTTTTCCCTTTGCACCTGCACAAAACAAATGTGTTTGTGATGACTTTTTATCTTCATCCCTCTATGCATGCAGCTACCATGTGACTCGTCTGAATGTTTACTTCTTCATTTGCATATTGTTGTTTCAAATAGAAGAACAGATTTGCCAGAGTGGCTTTTCACAGCAGTGCAGAACACAGGAAAATTTTCTTAAGTGAGCTGAGTCCAGTGGCCTGATTTAGCCACTGCAGACTTATTTTGCTGCCTCGTGGAGCACTGTTGTGCTCCCGGGCCGGGAGGCTACAGGTGCCACTCACCTCCAGGCAGGAGCACTGACATTCAGTTGCACTAATTCACAGCCTCATCCTTCAGGACCCTCGTGTGAGGAGGGGTGCTCAGACTCAGACTGCACAACGGGACTTCCTCGGGGTTGGAGAATTGCTCCAAGGAGAAGCAGACAAAGATCAGATCTTAGAAAGCAAGCAATGGTCCTTCAAAAATTGCAAGGATTGGTTCAATAATTGCCCAGCTGAAGTGAGCCGAGGCCCAGACCCCTGTATTGCAGAACGTGCCATGGGCTCTTTTGTAATGACTTGGGGCCTCCTTTGGGAATGCTGGCCGCTTCCTAACACCTATGGCACAGACTCCCAGCCATGCGACATGCCTGTCAATCCTGCAGGTTTATTAATAGAGATTAATCCTTAAAGGTAGACACAGGGTTCTTTGATGGGGCAGGGAAAGCCAGTCAAGGGCAAGGCACCCCTAGACCCTGGCTGAGCTCCTGACCTGTGATCAGTGCTCCTGCTCCAAAGTTGCAGCCACTAAAGAGATAACAAAATAAGTAAACCCTATCTCTATGGGGTTAGTTTATGGTAGAGGCCCAAAGAGGAGGCAGGAGCATTCTGGGAAGCCACTAGGCATCTGTCTCCCTGGGAGCGTGCCCTTACTGGGATGATGGCATGGTTTTCACTGGGACATACTTTTTCCAGTTCCTCTACTGGGGATCCATCTCCCTCCTCCATTTATACCCACAGGTATGGCTTTAAAAAAAACACAATATTTATTTTTAAAGTTAATTTGAGACATTGTAATAATATTTATTAAAACATAAAATGATTATCTTGTAAAATGGAAAAATATGTCTCAGTGGTAATCTAATGTTTGAACCAACCCTTTATATTCTTCTAAATGCATATATGCCTCTTGAGCACATTAAAATTGCTATCATTACAGGCACCTATTTTTTTCCAATATGCTCTCCTAGATTTAAGTTTCTCTATCCTAGAACATTTGGATAGATGCATGCTTCACTCTTCCAAACAAGGCCAAAAGAATGATCTCAGCTTAGAATACTGACTGCATCCCAGAGTTTCCCTCGGAGACATGCCTTCAGTGGAATCGCTGAGCTTAATTGTGTGCACATGCTAAAACTCTCACACACATTGTCAAAATGCTCTGTGGAAAATTCATGCCAAATTTTAAAATTCCACTGAAATTTTGAGAGAGGTGACTCAGGGTGTCCTGGACAGAACTCAGCACTTCCTGCAGGAGACCAACAGACCAGACAGACTTGCTAATTCTGCCTTCATTTTATGTGGATATAGTCGTATTTGGCAATGGTGTCACAACTTTATCGGGTGTTTTTATTTCTTATATTTCTATGCTTGTGTTTCCTTTCATTGATCTGTAGGAGAAATTACATATTTAGAATAATTATCTGACAAAAGAATTACATCTTTTTTCTCCATTTTGGATGTTTTCGATGTCATAACCTCTTTGCTCTTCCGCGGCTAAATGTGTTTCACATTCTCATTCCTCAGATCAGATAAAGAAAAAAAATTCATTCTGTACCTTAATTCTCTAATCTAATCTATTTGAAGGATATTTTTTCAAAGAATGAAATTTGAGTTTCTGTCATTTTCCCCCCAAATACTCACTTGTGGAAATTATCTTCTGAACGATGTTTCCTTCCTCAGCATGCCAGCTGTGGCTCTGGCCATGTAAGTTACTGAGGCCTCTGAGGAAGGTTTTGGGGTCTGTTCTGTTCCACTGAGCATCAACCCTTAGGTGAGTTCTGCTTAATAGGCACTGCCATCCAGTACCAGGGACGATGAGACCCCACTTGTCACTCCTATTTTTAGACATTTTCTTGCTGACACTTCCTGTTATGCGCCAGGTGAACTTTGAAACCCTTTGTCTGAAGGTACAACAATCCCCCTGATTTTGAACATGGGCTAGAGACTAACTCCATGCATGCATGTGTGTGTGTGTTGGGAGTGAACCTGACAACTATTTTCATTGTTACCTTGTTTTTGAACAAAGTTGATGGATTCTCTTATGTGGTAGTTCACGGGTGGTGGTTAATGCCCAGATTTTCAGTAGAGATGATTACACCCCTATCAAAAGGAAAGAGCATCTTGTCAGTACCAGCCCCTATTTATCCCATTTCTCTTTCCTTTTGTTATGTCTTTGGTTGGGGACTGTAAACATGTAAAGTAAAAGACAGTATTCCTGAAACTAATAGCAACCTTGATTTATTACTGATTTCATAAAAGAGTTCTGATCTCTTATTATTAAGAAGAACGTTGGCTGTAGACCTTTGGTGGATGGCTTTTCTGGAATGAGCACATCTTAGTTCTTGAAGGTTTGTTTTCTTGAATAGTGTTGAATTTCGTCATCTTTCCCTGCCTCTAATGAGATTGTACGTTTTGTTGTTTTTTTCTCTCTTAATATATTAATCTGAATGAATTAGTTTGACAGGTTTTCTAATGTCAAATCATCCTCACATTCCACAGATAAATGCTACTTGGTAATCATGTATTATTTGTATATATACTACCAATTTTTTTTAATTAACTGAGTATATCATTTCATTTTATTTGCTCCATTAGATTTGTTTTATGTTTAGTGTCATGCTTTCAGTAAGAGTTGCCTCAATTTTTTTTTAAATATATACTTAACCTTACTTCTGCCCACCTTGATTTACTTTTAGATCTCAAACACTGGAAACATTTATGAGCAATTGGACTAAATTCCACATCACTGTTTTTTTATTCTTGTTGTCATATATTTCATTTCTATCTATGTTATAAGCCCCTGGGACATCATTACTATTTTCATTTTAGACAGATGAATCTTTTATAATTATGTTTTTCTTTCTTAGTATATTTTCATATATATATTGAATATATATTATATATTGAATATATATAGATATATATGAACATATATAGACATATATGGATATATATGAATACATATTAATATATATTGAATAAGTGAATATATGATATATATTCATATATATGATATATATTCAATATATATATATTGCTTCTGAAACAATTTCCTTAATATTTTTAATAGTGTGAAATCTGATGGAAATACATCCTCTCAGCTCATATTTATTTAAAAACATCTTCATTTCCCTCGAATCTTAGAGCAATGTTTTCACTAAGTATAGAATTCCAGAGCTTTATATGTCCATCCCTTCTTTTCTCTATGTTGACCCTGGATTCGGGGATGCCTTGCCCCACACCAGTTGCACACAATACTTCTCTTTTTCTTTGATTTTATATCAGTTGAAAATAACACGGCTAATTTCCATTTTCTCTGCATCTTGCTTTGAGTTTGCTGGGTTTTTAAAGCTGTGAGTCAATGCTTTTTATCATTTGGAAAGTTCTGGGTGCTTATTTCCTCAACAGTGCTTTCATTTTATTCTCTCATTTAAACCTTGCCCATCTCTCTCTCATCCTTGATTCTATTGATTCCTTTCTTTCCTATCTTTGAACTGAGTTTGGACACAATAATCTGGTTTCCAGTTGACAAACTCCAACTTCTGCTTTAATTTTTAAATTATTTCAACATTTAAAAAAATAGTGTAGTTTGTAATTCTAGAATGCCTATTTCATTTTGCTCACTCTTGTTTTTCCATTTTTCTGTATTATTCTCTACTCTATTTCATATATTTATTCATACTTATTTTGGCATCCTTATCCATTAATAATTATTTTTGACTTATCTCTTGAACTTCTTCTATGGATTATTTTATCTCTTTATTTGTCACTTTTTTAATGCTGTGTGTGTGTGTGTGTGTGATGTTTTAAATGCATTGGGAGTTTGTGCATCACATATTGTAGAGACTCTGGTTTATGTTATATTTCTCTAAAGATTATTTAATTTTGCTTTGACACTTTCTGATAAGTTTGATCCACTTTTTTAGTATTGAAATTGTTGAAAGTAAGCTAGTTACTATTTATTATTATTATCTCTTATTTTTATTTATTAGGTTATATTAGTCTCAGGTGTATAACATTATAGTCAACAATTCTGTACATTATGCAATGCTTACCACAATCAGTGTGGTTATTACCTGTCACCATACAAAGATATTACAATATTATTGGCTATATTCCCAGTGCTGTGCTTTTCATCATGATTTACTAGTTTCTTAATGTACATTGTTTGCATGCATATTCATGGCTCCATTGTTATTTCTCCTGCAGCCTGGAAATTAGATATGAGTTGTTTGATTTTGAGTAGATCAAGATGGAGCGGTTATTTAGTTAAGTTGTAACATTATTGCATTGGCTGTCAACACCCAAAGGAGGAAGAAGGGCTGGTGGTAGAATCAGAGCTGAGTCCTCATACATTTCTTTTTTACAAGAAGGAAGCTCTTTCTCAGATGCCTTAACATATGTCCTCTTATATGTCTTACCAGAACTTGGTCTTTTGGACTAATCAATGGCAAAGGGAATAAGTCAATTATGCATCATTCTTCAAAATCAGGTACATGGTACCCAAACAGAATCAGTTTCAGTACAAAAGAAAGGAATAGATGGTGAGTCATTAATGAGCAATGTTTACCACAAACCAGCGGACAATTCACTAATCTCACTTTATCTGAACTGTTAATAATAGTCAACACTTTTGATCAATTGCCTATCTTAAAACCACTTTCTTTACTGGGCTTTGGAAAATTACTCTCAGTTCTTCTACCTCCCTCAATATTCCTCTTACTTTCATTCTCTGGATGGTAATACTCAGCTGATTATTTTAAAATGCCATCTATGTATTGATGATTCACAAATTACGCCTCTAATCCAGACTCTTCTCCTGAACTACAGTCCTATAAATTCACTGCATTCTCAATATTTCCACTAGCTATCTAAGAAATATCTCCATTTTGTCTTAAAACTAACTCAATATTTATCTTAAACATTCTTCTCCCACATTTTCCCCATCTTAGTAAATTATAACTATGTTCTTTAATATATTGAACTAATATCTTAGAATCATAACTGAACCACCCCCCCCATAGGTAACTCAAGAAAAAATTCTGATGCTTCTATATGCAAAATATATCCAGACTTCAACTTCTCCTTCCTTTCGTGTCTTCTTGAGATTCCTGAAATAGTATCCAAGCTGGCCATTTTGTCTCACAGTGTGCTGTTGGAATAATCAAGATGAGGGGCACCTAGGTGGCTCAGTCGGTTAAGTGTCTGCCTTGGACTCAGTCATGATCTCTGTGTCCTATAATTGAGCCCTGAGTCAGGCTCCCTGCTCAGTGGAGTCTGCTTCTTCCTCCTCCTCTTCCTCTCCCCTTGCTTGTGTGCCCTCTCTCTCTCAAATAAATAAAATCTTAAAAAAAATAATCAATGTGATATTTCAAAAATGATCAATGATTGTTAGAAAACAGAATTTTATTTAAAAAGTATGTATAATAGCATCAAACACATCATGACCCAGAAATATAACTAAAAATTACTTAACTCTTCTCCTAAAAAAGCTATAGTTTTATGGCTTTCATTAAAAAATTCAAGAAAACTACCTAAACTGAAAAGTATACCATGTTCATAGACTGAAAGTCTCAATACTGTTAATATGTCTGTTCCTCACAGATTAATCTATAGACTTATTACATTTCTAATAAAAATTCCAGCAGAGTGTGTGTGTGTGTGTTGTGCTGTGTATAAGTTGGCAAGTTAGACTAACTTCTTATTCTATTCATAAATTCATTTTTACTGGATTATGATTTAAAAAGTATAAGGCAAGAATAATTTCTAGGAGCTGACATTGAAATATAAATTTGTGAAGTGGGGAAGAAAAGACTTTTAAGCAGGACATACACACACATACACATAGTACCTGTAAAAGAAAACACTGATAAGTTGCGTCACCTTGAAATTTAATATTGTTGTTTATCAAAAAAATTAAAAACTAGTGAAAGAGAGAAGAAGAAGAAGAAGAAGAAGAAGAAGAAGAAGAAGAAGAAGAAGAAGAAGAAAAAGAAAAAGAAGAAGAAGAAGAAGAAGAAGAAGAAGAAGAAGAGAGCCAGAAAGAGTGAAGGGAAGAGAGAGAAGATATTTGCAACAAAAATACCAGCCATTATATCCAGAATAAAAATTAAAAAAAAACTCTACAGATTATAAAAGGAGAGGCAATAAAATAGTAAATTAATCAAGAGACTTCAAAAGATACTAGATAAAATAGGATGACAAAATGGCCATTGGAATGTTTCCTAGAGTGCTTCAGTTTCTATGTCTTCTGGAAAGTGAGAAATAAAACCTACTGTGTTGACACTACTTCCATCCGAATGCTCAGATTTATTTATTTTTAAAGATTTTATTTATTTAGTCATGAGAGACACAGAGAGAGAGGCAGAGACACAGGCAGAGGGAGAAGTAGGCTCCCTGTGGGGAGCCTGATGCAGGACTTGATTCTAGGATCCTGGGATCATGACCTGAGCCAAAGGCAGACACTCAACCTCTGAGCCACCGAGGCATCCCCTGAATGCTCAGATTTAAAAAGATTGACACTACCATAGGTTTTTGAGAATGTAGAACAAATAAAAAGAAACCACGTGCCGCTGGCAGGGGTGTCAGCATCTCCTGGAGCTGAATATGCATTTTCTATGATAAAGCCTATTGGCCTCCACATCGATACTGAACACACGAAAATATGCTCACAACGGAAGATGTATGGAACATTCACAGCAGCATTATTCCTAACAGGCAAAGTGGAAATGAGTCAAACATCTACCAGCAGCAGAATAGGTGAATTGTGGTATCGTCACACAAGGGAACACAATATAGAAATAAAAAATGATGGAATACACCCATGCACAACCACAGGGACAAATCCCAGAGACATAATTTTGAATGAAAAAGCCAGACAGTAAATAACACACACCTGTAATCCCACTGACAGGACTTCCTGTCTTCTGTTCACGTGGAGACCTGGCCCCCCACTTCCTTTCTGGCCCATATCACTTGTTACCATCCCTTCTCTCACTCGGCTCCCACACTTCTTCTCCATCCTCAAACTTGCCAAGACCCTGCCTAGAGCACCTGCTCTCCCTCTTGCAGCTGAATGTAGTCTAGACCACCCCCTCAATACTCCAAGACTCTACACAAATGCCATGTTCTGAAGAAACCTTGCTTTCCCCACCTTATTCTGTGCTTTCCCATCACTGTGATCATTCTCTAATGTATTGTGGATTTGTTTTCCCACCTCCTCTACTGGAATAGATTTATTTATCTACTGGCTGGATTTATTTCATATCCTCAGAACCTGGAAGAATGTGCTAATTAATGATAATGAACATCTTCCAAAGGTAACTTCCAAAGACACTGTTGTAATTTATGCCTGTTAGTTAATACATCTGAACACTTTCCATTTTACTCTTGTGTGGATGACCTGTTCATGTTGAAGTCCTTCTCCTGTCATAGTTTTCTTTTTCATCTCTCCCAGGGTCTCACACAATCTAATGACCCTCTAGAGAGATGCCTCAGACTATCCTGTGAGTATGCTCTCTCCATCCCATTCCATAAGAGTTAGGTCTCTGGCAGTTACCTCTGCTTCTGGGCAGACTGACCAGCGGGTCATATATGGGGTCATATAGAGGCAAAGTTTTATGTGCCAGCCCTGAAATATGCCACTCTGCTATGTTACTCTTTAGCACAGAAGAACCGACATCAGTGTTGAGTCTCTGAAGACTGCTGGAGGCAACTCTCCTTGGATGGAGCAAGGAGAGACATCACAGCTGGGCTCGCCCTGAGTCTGGGTGCCGGGCACCTGTCACCTTGGGCTCGATGTCTGTTTAGCAACAGCAGATTATAATAACACACCTATCAGAGGGAATGCTTGCCTCCCAGGCCCCCTGGTGAGGTGTTTATGATTTGTTCAGGGGCATTAGCAAATTTTGCTCAAATGTGCATTGGACCATGTTTCTGCACATTTCATGAATAATTGAAGATGAAAGTCGACACATTTCATGTGCAGGGATTTGAGTCTGATTCTCAGTAAAGACAATCACCAAGGTCTTAGAACTCAATCAAGAACATGCGTGTTTCAGTTTGCATATGATGAGGGCTGCACATAGGAAATTTAAATCTGCCTTTGAAGGTGATTCATGGGATCTACATTCTTGAAGATGGTGGATTTTAACAGAAAGAAAAGGAAGGAAAGCTTTAAAATGTTCAGAATGATGGTTTGTGTACTCTATACTGAACCCAGAATGCATTCTAATATCTTAGCATGTTAATGCCTTTGACCTGAGCTCATCCATGAAGGCTAATGATGTATCAGTGTATGACTAATACACTATTTCACATTATCACCTTGGTCTCTCTGCCAGGAAACAACTGGAAGCCCATGAAGTGGTGTCCTGGTGGGACATCATTCTCAGGAGTCTGGCCCTAAATTTTCACAGTACAGTTGCTGCCATGGACCTAGTCGGACACCCCAGGGCAGACACGTGCCCAGAGCTGTTGACCTTCAAAAGAGGGCCATTGGCACCTCCTGCATCCCCCTGCCCTGTCTGGACCTCTGCAGCAAGATACCCTGTCCTCTTGGCTATGACTCTGTCCTCCCAGGACACCCTCATGGCTGTCTTTGCCCATGCCGGCTAGTCTCGCCCCAATCCTCTGAGAACAGAAAGCAGATCTGCCATTCAGCCCATACCCTGGGGCCCTGATTTTATCCAGAGAGAAGAAACTGTCCCCAGGTGACCCTCACTGATCTTTGGCTACCATACTGGTTCACTCCACTCAACTCAGCTTGCCTGGGGCCCTCTGTACTGCTCTTCCCTAAATCTGGAATCTTCCTTCTCAGATACCTGTGTTCTCTTCCTCCTAATCTTTTGGCCTCCACCCAAAGTCAGCTTTGGCCTCGTCACCATGCTAGTTACAAATGGCCAAACCCACTCCCTACCCCAAGTCCCTCTGCACCCTCCTCATGCTTGGTTCCCAGTCCTCTAACCCTCCGTTGTCCCTGAGGCCTTGGGGGCTTCGGGCAAGGTCCATCCACAGAGGTGCAGCCTGCAGGGACTCAGGGTTTCCTGAATGGTGTCATGTGGGGGCCCCCTTGCCCATGCTCCCTCATGACCCCCCAGGAGCACATGTTTCTGCCCCTCCTGCTCATTGAGTCACCCCAGGACAGCAGGCAGCATGTGGCAAACTCACAATCAATATCTATGCACAACCTGGAGGACATGTCTCTCACGTGGATGCAAGGGGCCCTCAGGCCACTCACATTTCCCTGCATGTCCTCGTGCATCCTCCTGAGCCCCTTGAAAACCCATGCGACATCGCCTCGCACCCACTGCTCTCTCCACTTCGGGAGGGCTGCTCGTACATGGAGGCTGTGTAAGTGGGAAGAAATTACTATAAACACTGATGTGGGGAAGTCTTCACGTTTTCCGAACATCTAGCAAATCTTTTTAGAGCAGCCAACCTGTGGAAACAGTAAGATGTCAAAATGCTCTCTGCAGTGCAGAGCTGGGCGTCCTCCCAGGGACACAGAACACGACTGCATTTTATGAAAAAATTTTGTCATTTTAGATGGAATTTAGGAATCTTGTTTAGTAGATATTAACTTTTGAAACAGCAGAAATGTCCTAAATGTCACTTTGTCTCCTTCCTCATGAAATGCCCCCATCCCGAACCCAGAGAATGAGGGCAGAGCCCAGTCTGGACAGGCCAGTCAGATGGCCCTTGGGAAGGTGGCACCCAGGACAGCTGGGGGTGGCGGGCTGCCCCTGGCGAGCCCCTGCCCTGCTTCGAGCCTAGACCGCACCTGCCCATACCGCACCCCCTCCTGGTGCTCGTCTTCAGCCCAGACACCTGGCACTCCGAGCCTCAGCAGGATGTGTCTCCACCCAGGCTCTCCCTCTACCCCCTGCTTCATCACAGGAGGGAGGCCTTCCCCGGTATCCTAGCCACCAGGCTGCCTTCCATTTGGGTGACTTGCCCCTGGACACAGGTGGCCAGGAGTTACGTGTTGGGGGAGACTGGATGCCACCCTTGCCACCTTGCCCCGTGTCACAGAGGCTGCTCCTTCAGTGCCTCCCACGCTCAGCCCAACCCACGGAGCTCACTGAAGGAGCGTGTTTATGCCCCCAGGCCATTCCCCGTTCCAGGGTCCCAGTTGAATTGTGTCCCTCAAGATTCAGATGCTGAATTTCCAGCACCTAGGACCTCGGGCTGTGACCTCATTTGGAAATTGGGTTGTTGCAGACATAACTAGTTAAGAAGCGGTCATACAGGAGTAAGGTTCACCCCCGTCTGGGGTGGCTGGTGTCCTTATAAACGGGACTGTTTACAGGCAGATGTTTAGGGAGGGAGATGCCATGAGAAGATGGGAGGCCACGGCCATGGCCACAGCCAAGGACCCACGAGACGCCAGAGGAAGCCTGGAGCAAGAGCCTCTCCAGGGCCTGGCACACTCCCCGCAGCCCCAGACGGTCTCTCCTGCTGTGACACTGCCGCAGCACCCCTAGGCGACCCGCACTGTCCCCCACGGAGGGACAGAGGCCCTCCTCATAACTGAAGTTAGAGTCACAGACTGCAGACCTGGTTAGCACAACAGAGACCATTCCATTCAACCCTTGAACACAAACCGATAAATGAGGCTCCAAGACATTCAGTAACTTTTGAGGAAATGACAACTAAAATGGTCGCCAGCCTGGAACCCCGCCTCCCACAGCCAGGGTCAGTGTTCTCACCAGCTCCAGATTCTTTCCTTGAAGTGTGGATTCTGGGCTCATGGAAAGCATCCTTGACCACCTGACTTCCCGGTGCTGGGACCTGCTCTGGAGTCTGTCGTCGGGCCACAGCCCCAAGGGTGAGGCACACATGGTCCACCTGCGTCTGGTGCAACCCCGGCGGGCCTCCTCATCCCGGCGCCCGTGTGGGCAGGAATCCCTGGTGCACAGCCAGCCCTGGGTGTAACTGGACCCACTTTTCTGCACTTCAGAAGGAGACGGAGGCTGGTGTGGTGCTGGGACTTTCTGGATGGGCTTCAGGGAGGACAAATGATGCCAACAGGATCCACTCTTCATATTTCCTAAGATGGGGGGTGGGCACATTCACTGCCAAGACTTCGTGCCTTGAAGGACAAGGACAGGTGTGGTGGACTGGGCAGGGTGGGAGGAGGGGCTGCCTCCTTAGCCCCAGGAAGAGGAAACTTCTGGAACAAAGGGGTGTCGTGAGAATCCATGGGTGGAGCTTGGTTTTTGTCTTTGAACCACACACTGCAGAGCAAATGGTCACGGAATCAGCTCTGTGCCTTCAGGAGGGCGCACAGAACATAATGCAGGTAAAGAAGAATCCCACAACTTTGCAGTGATGAGCAGGGACGTCTGGCACAGATAATCTGAAGACATGCGCCATCCTCCATATCTGTTTGCTAAGGGACATGTGGCCACAAGTCCCAGCTATGCAGACTAAGGGGGTTCTCTGCATCGGTCTGCAGAAGATGTCCTCCTGGAGCATCTGGATGGATCTAACACCAAGTTCTCTATAAGGCTGCAACAAGGAGCCCTCACACAGCCCCATGGACCTCACTCCATACACAGTCCAGCCAAGACTCAGGTCAGAGGGTTCTGGTGGGGGCAGAGGGGATTTCGGTGAAGAAAACTGCAAGGTCCCCTTGGCATGTGTTCTGAACATAGAACATGCCAATCTCCTCCAACTTCCAAAAGAAATGCAAAGCAGATCACCATCCTCTGGAGGAAGGCTGGATAGGAAGGGGTGACTGCAGTCAGCCTCCTCTTCTGGATGCCGGGAGCTTCTCAGGATGGGAATTGGGATGAGGTGTGGGGTGGCAGCCTGGGGGACCATGTCCCAGACCCCAGCACCAGGAGCCGGCACCTGTGCTGCAGCAGAAGGAGGTAAAATCCTCAGCTTCACTCTGGCAACCCCATCAGTCAAAGCTACCATAAGCCACAGGAAAACTTCTCTAGACCCTTTAGAGTCTACACAAGTAATTCAAAACAACCACTCCTGGACTTATGGTGAGAGCAAGGAGAGAACACAGCTGGGCCCCAGAACCTCAGATGCAGATGCCTGTGTGAGTGTTTCAGGCTTGCAGAGCTGTTAGGTGGGGATGGACTGCAGACCCCGGGTCTGGTGGTGGGGAGCTGACCCGCCCTGTGGAGGGGACTCTGCGGACACCGGCACTGTGGCCCCCACAGCATCTGGGGACCTGAGAATGCACCTGCAGGGACAGGTGACAATTGTAATTGACAAACACACTGTGTGGTGTGAGACATTGTTCGCTCCTAGAGAGTTCAAATACGTACCTCTGCTGGAAGGTGTGGACCACAGGGGCTTTCTTTTGCCTTCACAATGTGCTGTTTTTCATAAATAAACTATATATCCACATATGCTTCAATCCATCCCACAGATAACCCCGGCCATATACCTGTGTCTAGATATCACTACATTGTCCCCAGTAACACTGGCACCTGATCCTGTGGAACACATTTTTAGACTTTCCCTAAAGGGATTTCCATATCCTGGTGACATTTCTGCATCTGATTCAGATCAGTGGGAAGAAGGGATCAATGGAAGGAAGAAGGAAGGATAGGAGGAGGGGGAGGAGGCTGCTCCAGCTGGAGATTTAATCCACCTCTTTGTTCTCATTTTCATAGTAAGTGGAGCAAAGTTTCATGACTGTTGTTCCTTTGAAAATGAAATTACTAGAGTGTGAATTACAGAGACTGGAGAACAAATAAGACAAACAAACAAAAGATTATTCCTATTTCCTTGCTGGACAGTCTGTCCAAACCGATGAGTATGACTTAAAGGCAGGGCCTGGGAAAGAGTCTAGCCTGCCGTGTAACCCATCCCACGAGTGCACTGAAGACGGGGAGAAAGAGGAAAGGGGGAAATCTATATAAAAGAGGATAATCTCCACCCTGGGTACACAGGGGAATTGTCTTTACTGCAACAACCGGAGAAAAGTGGAGGAGCAGCCTCTGAGAGCCACGTGGAGCAGCCAGAGGCATCAGCAGCGAGACCATTGGATGAGTCTGACAACTCTGAGCAGCGGGCTCCACTCTGCCCGCGGCCCCTTCCATTCCCGGGGAGACCCTCCTTTCCCCACGCCGCTCCTCTGCTGCGTCTCCTTCCCTTCCGCTACCTGGCTGGCTGTAATATGTTTTTTCTCAGTGTTCACTCCGTAATGATCCCTGTCTCCTACAAAGGCCACAGTGTAAATGAGATGTGACACCACTGCAGTGAGGCAGTGTTTAAATTGAAATATTATAGGGAGGGCAGCACACTGCAGACCTTTATGGTAACAGTCCATGTCTCAGAGGGGAGCTCTGAATACAGAAGCCATTGTCAGCCGTGCAAAGTTCCTCATCATTTCCAAGAGGGAAGGGAGCGGGCAGACAGAGTCAATAAAAATAATTCCTATTGGGTAAGCAAAGTGGGGGCCAAGAGTGCACGAAGCTGCATGGCCCCTGGCTCTGAAAAATAGAGCCATAGCAGATCATTCGGCTTATTTGTAATGGCTTAAAAGGGCATTTATGTATAGTGGATACATAGTGTCATCTTTCTGTTATAAAAGCAAACATGTAAATACAAACCATGAATGAAATGAATCTATCAATTAAATTAATACCATATAATTACTTTAAAAATGTGTGAAAATAACCCCAGTCACTATAAATATGAAGGGAGGCCTCTGTGATAGTGAAGATATTGCTCACAGATGACATGATCTTATATAAAGAAAACCCAAAAGATTCCACAGAGCAGAAACAAGAACTACCAGAATGAATGAATTCAACAAAGTCGCAGAATATCAAACCAATGCAAAAAATCAACTGCATTTCTTTGCACTAACAATGAACAACCCAAAAAATGAATTAAGAAAATAACGCGGGCAGCCGGGGTGGCTCAGCGGTTTAGCACCGCCTTCAGCCCAGGGCCTGATCCTGGGGACCCAGATCGAGTCCCACATCGGGCTCCTTGCATGGAGCCTGCTTCTCCCTCTGCCTGTGTCTCTGCCTCTCTCTCTCTCTCTGTCTCTCATAAATAAATAAATAAAATCTTAAAAAAAAAAAAAAAAGAAAAGAACTCCATTTGCAATAGCACTGAAAGGAATAAAATACTTAGGAATAGACCTAACCAAGGAGATGAAATCTTTGTACATTAAAAACTACAAAACGCTGCTGAAAGAAATTAAAAAAGAAATTAAAGACAAACGTGGACAGACAGCCCATTTTCAAGAACTGGATCACTTAATATTGAGATGTCAGCACTACCCAAAGCAATGCAAGATTCAGTGAAGTTCCAATCAAAATCCCAACAATGCTTCTTGCAGAATTACAAAAATCCATCCTAAAACTCATACGGAATCTCAAAAGACTCTGAACCACCAAAGCAATCTTGAAAAAGTGAACAAAGTTGGAAGTCTCATATGTCCTGATTTCAAAATTTCCTACAAAGCTGCAGCCATCAGGACCACGTGGTACTGGCATAAAGGCAGACGTATAGAGCAAGGGAGTGAAACACAGTGCCCAGGAAAATCCTCATGCATATGGTCAAATGGTTTTTAAGAAGGGTGCCAAACCATTCAATGGGGGTAAATAACACTATTTTCAGCAAATGGTGTTGGGGGAAACTAGATTTCCACATGCAGAAAAAAAAAATGAAATTAGACCTTAATCTCGCATCATATACAAAAATTAACTCATAAAGGGTTAGGACTCTAAACATAAGAATAAAACTTTAACATTTTTAGATGAGGGGAATCCCTGGGTGGCTCAATGACTGAGCGTCTTGCCTTCGGCCCAGGGAGTGATCCTGGAGTCCCGGGATCGAGTCCCACATCAGGCTCAATGCATGGAGTCTTCTTCTCCTTCTGCCTGTGTCTCTGTCTCTGTCTCTGTCTCTCTCTCTCTCTCTGTGTGTGTGTGTGTGTCTCATGAATAAATAAATAAAATTCTTTTAAAAAATAAAAATTTTAGATGAAAAGACAGCGAAAATACTTCATGACTGAACTTGGAAATGATTTCTTGGATACTCCACCAAAAGTACATGTAACAAATGAAAAGACAGACACATTGGACATCAGGACCTCAGCCATTAAAGATTAAAATAAAATAAAATAAAACGTATACATAAAAGGATCCAATCAACAGAATGAAAAGTCCACTCACAGATTGGGAGAAAATATTTGCATACCAAGTATTTGGTGAAGATTTATTATCCAAATATATAAAGAACTCCTACAAGTCAATAACAAAGCAACCCAATTAAAAAAGACTTAAATTAACATCTCTTCAAAGAAGACATACAAGTAGCCAATAACACGAGACGATGCTCGACACCACTTATCATTAATGACATGCAGATCAAAACCACAGTGAGAACCCAGTGTGTACCTGTTAGAATGGCTGGTATTAAATAAATAAATAAATAAATAAATAAATAAATAAATAAATAAATAAAGTGTTGGCGAGGAGGCGGAGAAAGATCTTCGCCGTACCTCTGGCAAGAATAAAGAACAGTGAAGCTGTGGTGGAAAACCGCATCCTGGTTTCCTGGTTCCTCAAAAGACACTAAACACACAATGACACTATGACACAGCAATTCCACTCCTGCCTACAAACCAAAAACAAAGAAATTGGACTTTTTTTTTTTTTTTTTTTTTGGGAAAGCCTTTAAAAACATTTATTGTCTTATTAGGGACTAAATGAAGAGACAAGTTCCCAGGCTGATCCTTCAGCTTTCCTGAGGCCATATGGTCACAGCTCATGGTTCAAAAGTAGCATATATCCAGGGTGGGGTAGGGGAGGACAGCATCATTCTGGAAGTCCCCACCACCACAGATCTCTGTCTCTGGGGGGGGTGTCCAGAGCTGGATGGATGTGGCTAAGAGCCAGCCATGGCAGGTAGCTGTCCAGTGTTCTGTAGTACCCTGTTCTTGGGGGCCGACTGACTCCTTTTGGCTCGTGGATGATGGCTCCTATGCAGACTGAGTACATGGAGACGTGTAGTCTGTAGGAGGCGGCTGGGCCCAGTCATGTGGAATCTGGCAGGAAACAAGTTACTGAGTTACTTTTTTAGCAACTGGTTCGAACATTTTGTTTTACTTTCTTATAGAACTGAATGATTTCGAATAGGTTGAATCATCTGACTCGAAGAAAATATGTCAATCAGCTGCTTCTTCCACCCAGGGAAGGTGCAGTTAACCAGACTCTCCAGCCGCCACAGCCAATGTCAACGAGGAGATAGAGTAAACGGAAACCCAAAAACCAAAGTTTGGCTTTCTCCTGTGGTCTGTAGGATGGCAAGTCAATTGAGGAGATACAGAAATGTCTTTTTTTTTTAATGATTTTATTTATTTATTAGTGAGAGACATACAGAGAGAGGCAGAGGGAGAAGCAGGCTCCTCGCTGAGCAGGGAGCCCGATGTGGGACTCGATCCCAGGATCCTGGGATCACGACCTGAGCTGAAGGCAGATGCTCAACCACTGAACCACCCAGGCTTCCTCAGCAATGTCTTGATAGCAGAGCCAATAATGCAAGAACTCCTGTCCTACAGGGGCTCACTTTGCACTGGCGTGAGACTAACCATGAACCCAAAGTCTGAGCTCTCCATCCTCTGCTGCTTGTTGCTGTTCTTCAGTGTCTCACGGTGGAGGGATGGCCAGAGGGAGCGGAGGAAGGATTGGGGGCAGGGGAAGAACGGGAACCCCAGGAAGGCAACACTGCACATCTCACCAGGGCATCACAAAAACTGAATGAGGTAATGGACATGAAAACACTTCAGTCTAAAACCAATGCACGATGGGTTATTAATTTTACTACTAAATGATATATCTGGTCAAGAAGACGGTTGTTCGGGGTGTTTACTGTCTCCTAAATTATCCCAATAAAGGAAACATCACCTGGTTCCGGGGATGGGGCTGCCTGTGTTCTCTTAGAGACCCACCATTCTCCCTCGTGCTTTAACCCATGATGTAAGTTTTAGATTGTCCTGTGGGGGCAGGTGAGTTAATGGTAAGAGAAGAGACACGCGAAAACCTCGTCAAAATATTTCTCCACCCTGTGCATGCTTCTGCTTGGAAGGCCCTCTGATTCTGCCATCAAAAGGGCAGATGACGTAGAAGCCAGAAAAGACCGGGCAGCCCGGGTGGCCCAGCGGTTTAGTGCCGCCTTCAGCCCAGGGCGTGATCCTGGGGTCCCGGAATTGAGTCCCACGTCGGGCTCCTGCAGGGAGCCTGCTTCTCCCTCCGCCTGTGTCTCTGCCTCTTTCTCTCTCTGTGTGTCTCTCATGAATAAATAAATTAAAAAAAAAAAAAAAAAAAGACCTCCTGGTCCCTGCTGTCTGTGGGAGGGTGTGGGCTGGGCTGGGGGCCGCAGGCGGGGTGGAGCCCTCCCTTCCAGACCCCCAGCACTGCTGGGGAAGGGCCAGGGGCTGGGGGGCTAGCCACCCTGCTGCCCCGCTTCAGTCGGAGCTGCTGGTTTTGTTTTTATATATTGTGCTTCTGATTAAGACATTTTTTTTTTTTTTTTAAGAAAGCGTTTACACTGCTTTAGGGGAAAGACGGCGGAGAGAGAGATGGAGGGGGTAATTGCTCTGCTCATGTCTATCGTTTGCTCCCCAGGAAAACCGTCTTCTGAGCACCTGACCATGACAAAAAGAGGAGAATTAAAGCCCCTGAAATAAGCCAAACAGGAACCGAAATTCTCTTCCTGTGCGGCTAGGCCTCTCTTCTCATCTCTAGCACAAACTTAAATAAATAAAATAAGCTGAACCATTCTCAGAGTGACTTTTCTGTTATCTGACTTACTACAAAGTACCATTCACTGTTGGTGGCTTATTCAGACCCGGAAGGGGTGAAATACTATTTTTCCAGGGAGGAACACCATTTCCATTCCTGGGAAAATGGATCATCAGTCGGCAAATTATTTCAAATATGCAGAACATCCCATTTCTGAATCTTCCACACGATAGGGCAGTCACCGCAACCTTCTGGGCGGACACAGTGAATAGTCGGTATTATTAAGGTCATGTGTCTTTAGGGTGACCAGTGGTTCCGGTTTTGCCCCAGACTGAGGGGATTGCTGGGAAGGCAGCATAATCGTTGCTAAAACTGAACAGTCCCGGGCAAGCTAGGCCCATTGGTCACACTTTGTGTCTTGCGGCTCATGTCATCTTAAATGATTTATCAATTAATTGATGAATTTCTTCCCAAAATATTCAGTGAGTGACTCTCAGGCACTTAATCAGCCCTGGGGTAGCTTGATATGGATTTCACACAGAGGATCTGCTGTCTAGAATAACTAACTACAAATCCAGGTGGAGAGTGAGTAAGACCCCAAAGGACCCATCTGTGAGCTGGACAGGAGGAGAAATTGTCACTAGGAGAAGCAGAGAATATCACATGGACACTGGGTGAAGAATGGCTAAGACTGGAGCATTTGTAGACAGATGTGGAGGGGGTGTCTGAATGAAGGAAGCACTGGACAAAGGTGCAGAGTCAATGACTGATCTTTCATCAGTTCGATTACTAATCACCTCCCAACCCCTTCCACAGGCTTTTATAGAACCACTTCTGCTGGATGCCTGAGGGCACACATATAATCTTTGGAGGGGCTGCGGTGCCATCAGAGGCCATCTGTAGGTGTGTGTGTGTGTGTGTTATCGATGCCCCAGCAACACGGCACAATATTGATGGAGTCCTCTGTGTAGGCCGGGCTTTGGAGATGCAGCAGAAGAGGTTAGACAAGTGTTCCCTCCTGGAGCCGGCAGTGGGGCAGAGCCACTGGAAACTCACAAGGAGGCAGATGAAGATAAGAGGTGGTGTGGTCTCATGTGTGTAATGGAGGAAAACAAGCCAACTTATAGCAGGGAGGGTGAGGAGGTGGGCAGGGTTATAGGAACCATGGATGCTTCTCTGAGAGATGACATCTAAAGAGGGCCCTGAGAGAGGAGAAAGACCAGGAAGACCAGAGGGCTGGGTATTTTCGGCAGAGGGACCCCCCCTGTGCCAAGATATTGAGTGAGAGTGAGGAGATGTGCTGGAGGTGAGGGTGGCTGGGAGCTGATGGCAGTAAACACGAACCAAGAGGATGTTGAGATGTCATGGGAGGGGCTACACATAGAGCAGAAGCTTGACTTCTGCTTTAGTGTTGGGGTGGTTTTAGGCAGATGAGTGACATAATTGGATTGCTTTTCAGATGATGGCTGTACCTGCTGAGTGGAGAATGGACAGGGTAGGAGCCAGAATGGGACCATGCATCATTCTAGGTTCAGGTGAGGAAGCACTGTGGTCTGGACAAGAGTGTGGACGAAGAAAGCCCAGGAACCAGAATCACCTCTGACAGCAGAGTTGGAAGGGTTCGTGACAACATAGAATAAGGGAAAGAAACAGGGAAAAGCAAACACATCTTTAAGATCCTTGAGGTAAGGAACGGGTGAGAGGCAGTGGACCCCCCTGAAGCAGGAGTTCCCAGGGGGAAACAGGTTTGGGGAAGGGATGGGACTCAAGTCCTATCAGTGCCCAAGTATAGACCCTCCAGGTGAGTCGGCTTTGACTCTGCAGCTCAATACACAGATGGCCGTGAAACCAGGGGGTGGGTCCAATCCCACCGGCAGAAATACTTGTCAGAGAAGACTTGACATCAAGCTTTGGTTCTTCCAAGAAGAAGAAGGTGGCTTAGAAAAACCACAAAGGAGCAGCTGGAGCTGTGGGATGAACCAGGAGCCTGTGTGCTAAGTGGCATAGGAGGGAAGAAAGTACCTGGCCTTGACTCCTGCTCACCCAGTCACTGATCACGTGGCCCCAGGTGAGGTTTTTTCCAATTCTTTCAACCCAACTGAAAACACTAAGATGTTCTGAGCAATGGGAGGGGTGTCGAGTGCAAACACTTAGGACCCAGCTGGGCACAATGTAGGCACCATTGCAGCTCCGCCATTCTCACTCAGGTCATTGCAAAACTGGTTTTTGCTCCCTTCCTTTGCATTTCCTGTGCCCACAGCAGATTGTGGTGCGTTACAGAATGACTCACCCTTGCCTCCCAGGTGTGGTCTTCCCCACACAGGACACTCGCTTCTCCCATGTGGATTTGGTCCCCACCATGCTGGCTTCCACCCAGCATCCTTGGTGCCCGTGGGCATGCCTGCTTTTGCTCTGCCGTATGTTTGTAGCAAGTCATTGCATCAACACTTTGTAGAAGCCTCAAGAAAGCATGCGTTGGACGGGCCACAAAGAGTTGTTGTATTAGTTTTCTATTGATGCTACAACAAATTACTATAAATCTTGTGCCTTAAACTGACAACACAAATTTAAAATCTTACAGTTCCATATGTTAGAAAAACTAACACAGCTCTCAATGGATTAAAATCACAGTGTCAGCAGGGCTGTGCTCTTCTATTGGAGAATCTAGGAGAAAATCAATTATCTTGCCTTTCCCAGCCTCTAGAGGCCAGGACATTCCTTGGATGACTGCCCCTTCCTTTGTAGTCAGAGAGTCCTTCTCACACTGTCACACCCACTTGCTTCTGATCTCACCTCCCTTTCGCTGACTCTCTGCCTTTTCTTCTACTTTTAAGTACTGTTATGATTACACTGGATACACCTGGATAATCCAGGCTAATCTCCTCATCTCAAGGTCGGTTTATTAACAACCTTAGTTCCATCTGCCACCTTTACTGCCCTTTGCCATGTACCAAATACATTCACAGGTGTCGAGATTAGGATGGAGACTTTTCCTGGTGGGCCATTATTCTGCATCCACATCTTGGAATTCCACACAAAATGTGCTAGGTATGTGAGCATGCAGGTTTTTTTCTTGGAGAGGTAATCCGTAGCTTTCATTGAATTTTCAGTTAGTGGCCCAAAGTAAAGTTTAGAACCTCTGTTTGAGCAATCACATAAAAACCACCTGTCCACACAGCAGCAGGTGGGCCTCTAGTTACGGCACCAACCACTTTTTGTATTAATCATCAAGCATTTATCATTAGCCAAACATCAATTGTCAAAGCAAATCAGTGTTTGAGCTCTCCTCTCCCTCTCCAAGTGCCACAGGCCACGCTCCATCTTTTTCCAGATCGAGTATCATCGCTAAGTACAACCTATCTCATATTTTCTTTGGAATGCTTTTGAAATTACTAAGATTAAAAAAAATAAACAGTACCATACATATTGGGTTTAACCTGACTTTGAAACCAGAAACCAGTCAACTGACAAGCAATCCTCTCTCTGTTTTTACATAAATAGTCATTGTATGTGTGTGTCATTGGCTCTCTGCGAATCCTGGCCTTATTTATAAAACGCACCATGCTTATCTTTAGACTGCCAAAGGGAGTGATTGAGAATGGAAGGTGTTGATGTTGACAATTCTCTGGCTACATACTTTACTGGTCAGAGACAATAGAATCCTATTGTCCACCCTGTGGCCTTTCTCATCTTCAGTCTGCCATCAGCATCTTATCTATGCAGTGATAAAACAAATCAGATAAAGGTTGAACACTAAGAATTTGTTGACTAAAATGTTATTGTATCATTTGAATCAAGCGACATGCCCCAAGTCTACTTAATAGACAGCATTGGCAAGTGTCGGTTTTTTCCCAAAATATCATCCTGCGTCAAAATCATCATTCACAAGAAACAGATGTTGGCGCCATCATAGCCTTGTAGGTTAGTGAGGCCCAGAGGACGTTTAGAGGCGAATGAAATATGCAACTGTGTAAACCGAGTCATGGAAAAGCTCACTGATTGTTCCAGGGTCACGAGGAGTTTCTGTAATGAGATTCCCTTCTTATTTAGCATCTTCTGCTCCACTGGGTGAGGATTTTATCACCTCTTCCAGCATCTTGACTGATTGGGGTTTTTTGTAGACACACAATCCATGCTCAGTTTAATGGGGAGTAAGTTAGAAGAATGCTCTTAGTGAGGATCTGTTTCTGATGGGGCTCTGGATCTTATAAGCCTTACAACACGAACGCGTAACATTGTTCCTGATTTATACAGATAATCCACTTGGAGGGAAGAAAATGAATCAGCTCCTCAATGCTACAAAATACAAATATATGGAGGGTGACAGAGATCCCAACCTGCACTTGGGAAAAATAAAATAAGCATCCACCCAGGATTATAGTAAAAGGTGTATGAGCCAATGCAGCATTGTTGGGCTCTCAAAGCTCCAGGATAAAAGTTTATGTGCTTAGGATTATCAGTCTGTGCTGCGTGGAGTCTTCGGTGATCTTGCTCCTGCCACCAAAGGAGCCCCGTGGGACCGAGGGTGGCCTCGCCATGATGAAGCACTTCATGCAGAAGCAGCTGTCACCTCACCTGTTTCCCAGCCCATCCGAAGGCCAGAGAAATTCTCCAATTTAGCAAGCAAACTTAAGTCATTATTAGAAATGACAGGGAAACCTGATGAAATTGTACTTTCAATTGGAAAACAAAATTGCAATCAGACCAACATGATTTCCTCATGGTCTGACCATGCTAATGCCAGCCGAGACATGGGCAAATGTATTTAAAAGTCATAATGGAGCATTACCATGCGATCTCCTTTCACTGGCCCTTATTAATATAAAACTTCAATTTGCATGTAAATGTGGTCAACTTTCATATCATCAAAATACATGAGGCCTGGGAAAGTAATGAATTGAAGTTGGATGCAGCAATTACTGACGTTTATAAAGAATTTTAAAGAGGTCAGTCTAGCCTTGGCTGAGAAAATGAGGAAATCAACAGGGAATATTGTCAATATAGCAGCCGGGGGAGTCGGAGTCAGTCCCAGGTGCTGAGAGCCGAGCGATGATTAATAGAGAGGGAGCGGCCGCCTCTCACCCAGAAGGGCTCGGCCAGACCCCGGGCCGGCGGCGCCGCATGAAAGGTGCTTGCCGGTCCACTCTGGAGCTGCCTCGCGGTGCGTTCCGGGGGGAATCCGGGAGCAAGTGCTTACGAGCGAAAGCAGGGCTGAAGGTTTAATTGGGCTGCACATCCTTTCAGCTTTCTTCCGTGGTTGATATGCAGTTTAACCTTCTTTCCACCTCAGACACTCCAGAGCCACGGGGATTTTAATAAGGCACTCGCGTGACGGCTTGGCTAAACATTGACTTAGTTGCTAAATTGAGTTAAACTGCCTTAGTGTGTTGTAATGGCAATTTATAAGTTGCCTTTTTTTTTTTTTTCTTTTGAACAGGAAGTATTTATCCGGGCCACGTGTTTCATAAATCCTCAACCACGTGGAGTGATTTGGGGGGATTTTCTTTGCCTGTTTGTACAAACAAGTTAACAGGCAACATGATTTTTAAACATGCCTGGGAAAGAAATCAATGCGAAGATAGAAATAGTGCTCTAATTTTGGAGTATTTTGATGCACAGAAAGCAGGGTCAGAATGCACCAGCCATGGCTGCAAAATGGGACGTGACCAGTGAGGACCTCTCCAGACTCAGTTTCCAAGAGGACAGCATGGCCTCTGGCAGAAGAGAGGTAGACTCGGGGTCCAGGCTGGGATGCAGTCTCGGTGGGGCACACGGGGGCCATGCAGTTTACTGCTTTCCATCTATTCTTTGCACATCCCCACTTTGCATCTCTTCCCTGTTAAGCGATTTAAGAGGCATCTACAAACCTATTATAAATGCAGGCCACCTTAGAATTGCATAAACCTTTATGAAATCCATATGTGCACCAGCTACTTTTATTAACTGCCTGGTTCATGGATAAGCCTCTGTGTCTGGCCCTCCTGGGCTCAGTCTGGTGGTTTCCCCACGAGGCAGACGTGGCTCTGTCTTATACCAAAGTCCTCCTTGACATCGCATTGTCTCTGTATCCATTCTTCTTTCTATTCGGCTTTTTATTACTTCTTCCTTCCAGGGAGTGCGCATCAGTATGGATGCCCAGTCACCTTTAGAGCTGCACAAATATGTATATATATATTTCCATCTACATAGATATCTGCTACCATTGAAACCAGAATCCAGATACTGTTAGCTATCAGTGTCGGGAGCTTGCAAAATGTAAGTCTTTGAATTAAGAGGACCCATTTGTGACAAGTAATCAGCACCATGTACACCCTTTCACTCCAGTAGTACTTAAATACTTGAGAGAATGCTCTTTTCTTCCAGTTAATAAGCAAACTTCCCATCTCCCAAGATCTGTGGGAAATGGATGAAGTCAGGGATCTTTATTGAGCAGAGAAAGGATTAGCCAGTTCCTGAGCATCCTTCAAGCCTGGCCTCTGGATGCATGTGTCTGTAAGAGCATTTTCCTAGGGCTTGAAAATTGAACATACGTGTTTTCCTCCACATCTCATGTATGAGCTATATCTGAGTGCATTTTATTTTTTATTTTTTTAGTTGAAATAGAATTAACATATAACCCTGTATAAATTTAAGGTTAGATACAACGTGTTGGTTTGATACACGGACATATTGCAATTTGATAGCCACCTTAGTGTTTGCTAACGCCTCTATCACATCACATAATCATCATTTATTTTTGTGGTGAGAACAATTACAATCTAGTCTCTTAGCAACTTTGAATTTTATAATACAATATTGTTGACTAAATTCACTATGCTATGCTTTAGATTTCCAAAACTTATTTCTCTACTAATTGAAAATCTGGACCAGGAAAGGATACCTCTCCAATCCTTCACCCCAGCCCAGGCCCTGCCAGCCACTAATCTATTCTTTATTCCTAGGAGTTTGGCTTTTTAGAATCCATCCATAGTGAGGTCACACAGTATGTCTCTCTAACTTATTTCACTTGGAATAACGCGTTTGTGGTCCATCCATGCTGTTGCAAATGGCAGGATTTTCTTCTTTCTCATGGTTGAATAATACTCCAGTGTGTGTGTGTGTGTGTGTGTGTGTGTGTGTGTGTACTCCTCTGTTGACTGACACTGAGGTTGCTTTCATATCTTGACTATCACGAAAAATGGTGCAATGAACATGGCAGGTGTCAATGACAGTATCTCTTCAAGATCCTGATTTCAATTTCCAGAAAGGATGGTTGGATCATACAGCAATTCAACTTTTAATTTTATGAGTATCCACCATACTGTTGTCCAAGTGGCTACACCAGGTTACATTCTCACCAACAGTGCAAAGGGCTCCCTCTTCTCTAACCCTCACCAACATTTCTTATCTCCTGTCTTCTTCATACTAGCCATCCTAACAGGTGTGAGGTGAGAGCTCATTGTGGTTTGGGTTTGTACTTCCTGATGACGAGTGATGTGGAGCATCCTCTCATATGCCTATTGGCCATTTGTATGATATCTTTGAGAAAACATCTAGACAGGTTCTGTGTGTACTTTTTAACTGGATTATTGTGTTTTTGCTATTGTTATGAGTTTTCAAATGTTTTGTGTATCAATCGTTTATCAGATATATGGTTTGGGAATATTGTCTCCCCTTGTGTAAGCTGCCTTTTCAAACTATTGATTGTTTCCTTTGCTGTGCAGAAGCTCTTTAGTTTACTGTGGTCTCATTGGCTTGTTTCAGCTTTTGTCACCGATGCTTTTGGTGCCCTATCAAAGAAACTGCCAAGACCAATGTCAAGGGTTTTCTCCCCTTCAGTATCTTCTAGGAGTATCCCAGTTTCAGTCCTATGTGTGAACCTTTGATCCATCTGAACACATTTTAGCATAAAGATTTGCCATGCCAGCACGTTGTCTCGGTGGGTGGTGCATCTGGAGAAGAGTCTGTCTGCAAAGATGCAGCGGGGTGAGCTGAGAGGAGAGCATCAAGGGCTCCTGGGCACATGGGCACTGGTGCAGCAGGTGCCAGGCATCAGGCACCTTCTGAGATGAAGGCTCTGCTTTCCCTCGACATCTGATTTGGAACTTCCCCACTCAGTGAGGTTGCAGAAGATGGAACAGGGGACACTGAGGCAACTCTCCATGCACTGGGCCCCAGGAGCTGAGCCACACAAATTCTGGAGCCAGTGAATGTACTCTATTCCCTAACCTCTATGATGAGGGAGAGGTTAGATGATTCCAAGCCTGCCCCCCATGGCTGTCCCCATGGTGGGCTCACACCTCAGCCCGACACTTCCTCGCTTTGGTTTCCTCCTGACACCCCGTGTGTGTTTCATGGACCCCCCATGTACCTGGCTCCAAGAATCAGGGGACAGTCGCCACCACTTCCCTGTCTTAGCCAGCTGCGGCCTGCTACCCCGCTCTTGCGAATGCATGTGCACCAGCTCCTGGTAACAAAGCAAAGGTCCCAAGTGGAACGTGCAGGTTTGCACACAGCTGGCACTCAGTGAGGGCCACTTAACCACCTCACCATTCCTCCACACCTCACTGTTGGTACCCATCCAGCCCGGCCCGAGATGTGCCACAGACTCAGGGACTCTGACCTCCCCATGATAAACTTAACTTATAGGTAATGATGTTTTCATAAGACTCCCAATATTACAGTTGACTACTTGGTATCCTATTTGATTTAAAAATTTGAAAAATGAGTTTCTGTCTTCCTGACACTGAGTGATGTTTACCGCTCCTTCCTACTTTGTTTTCTCCTCTGTTCCACATTAATAGCCATTCTGGATAGTCTGGCACTACAGAATCATCTGTGCAACACAGTATGATTCATGGCTAAGGCTAACGATCAATCAGAAGGGAATAATACAGAAAAATCTAATCCTTGGGAGAGTCAGATTGATTTAGAAGATCACTGGTTTTCCGTAATTCTTTTTTGTTTTTCTCTGCACTTAAACAACCAAATACTTAATTGTTACTGCCATTAACTCAAACAAATGCTCGATCTGTTGTATTGCTTTATGGAAGCGAAAAGTCACTCCATGTAAAATTGCTCTACATTTTTAAATCATGTATAGTTGCAACATTGCCCATACTTTTAATATAGTATTTAATCTTTTAATTTTTTAATAGTAGCTGGGGTGTGCCAATGCGTCTCTGTGATGTAGATTGCTATGGCTTCCATGAGCAAAGAAGCTAGCATATCAAAACTATGGTTAGAACACAGCAGAAATTATTTATTTTTTTAAATAAATTTATTTTTTATTGGTGTTCAATTTGCCAACATACAGAATAACACCCAGTGCTCATCCCATCAAGTGCCCCCCTCAGTGCCCATCACCCAGTCACCCCCACCTCCCTCCTCCTCCCCTTCCACCACCCCTAGTTTGTTTCCCAGAGTTAGGAGTCTTTATGTTCTGTCTCCCTTTCTGATATTTCCCACACATTTCTTCTCCCTTCCCTTATATTCCCTTTCACTATTATTTATATTCCCCAAATGAATGAGAACATATAATGTTTGTCCTTCTCCAATTGACTTATTTCACTCAGCATAATGCTCTCCAGTTCCATCCACGTTGAAGCAAATGGTGGGTATTTGTCGTTTCTAATGGCTGAGTAATATTCCATTGTATACATAGACCACATCTTCTTTATCCATTCATCTTTCGATGGACACTGAGGCTCCTTCCACAGTTTGGCTATTGTGGACATTGTTGCTATAAACATCGGGGTACAGGTGTCCCGGCGTTTCATTGCATCTGTATCTTTGGGGTAAATCCCCAACAGTGCAAGTGCTGGGTCGTAGGACAGATCTATTTTTAACTCTTTGAGGAACCTCCACACAGCAGAATTTAATACGTTCTTTATAGATCTTGGAAACTAGCCCTTTAACTGATACGTCATTTGCAAATATCTTCTCCCATTCTGTAGGTTGTCTTTGAGTTTTGTTGACTGTTTCTTTTGCTGTGCAAAAGCTTCTTATCTTGATGAAGTCCCAATAGTTCATTTATGCTTTTGTTTCTCTTGCCTTCATGCATGAATCTTGTAAGAAGTTACTGTGGCCAAGTTCAAAGAGGGTGTTGCCTGTGTTCTCCTCTAGGATTTTGGTGGAATCTTGTCTTACATTTAGATCTTTCATCCATTTTGAGTTTACCTTTGTGTATGGTGCAAGAGAGTGGTCTAGTTTCATTCTTCTGCATGTGGATGTCCAATTTTCCCAGCACCATTTATTGAAGAGACTTTCTTCCAGTGGATAGTCTTTCCTCCTTTATCGAATATTAGTTGACCATAAAGTTGTGGATCCACTTCTGGATTCTCTATTCTATTCCATTGATCTCTGTGTCTGCTTTTGTGCCAGTACCACACTGTCTTGATGACCGCAGCTTCGTAGTACAACCTGAAATCTGGCATTGTGATGCCCACAGGTATGGTTTTCTTTTTTACAATTCCCCTGGCTATTCGGGGTCTTTTCTGATTCCACACAAATCTTAAAATAATTTGTTCTAACTCTCTGAAGAAAGTCCATGGTGTTTTGGTAGGGATTGCATTAAACGTGTAAATTGCCTTGGGTAGCATTGACATTTTCACAATATTAATTCTTCCAATCCATGATCATGACATATTTTTCCATCTCTTTGTGTCTTCCTCAATTTCTTTCAGAAGTGTTCTATAGTTTTTAGGGTATAGATCCTTTACCTCTTTGGTTAGGTTTATTCCTAGGTATCTTATGCTTTTGGGTGCAATTGTAAATGGGACTGACTCCTTAATTTCTCTTTCTTCAGTCTCATTGTTAGTGTATAGAAATGCCACTGACTTCTGGGCATTGATTTTGTATCCTGCCACACTACCAAATTGCTGTATGAGTTCTAGCAATCTTGGGGCGGAGTCTTTTGGGTTTTCTATGTAGAGTATCATGTCATCAGCGAAGAGGGAGAGTTTGACTTCTTCTTTGCCAATTTAAATGCCTTTTCTTTCTTTTTGTTGTCTGCTGAGGCTAGGACTTCTAGTACTATGTTGAACAGCAGTGGTGAGAGTGGACATCCCTGTCTTGTTCCTGATCTTAGGGGAAAGTCTCCCAGTGATCTATAAAGAATTTATTAAACTCAACAGCAAAGAAACAAACAATCCAATCATGAAATGGGCAAAAGACATGAACAGAAATTTCACCAAAGAAGACACACACATGGCCAACAAGCACATGAGAAAATGCTCTGCATCACTGGCCATCAGGGAAATACAAATCAAAACCACAATGAGATCCCACCTCACACCAGTGAGAATGGAGAAAATTAAGCAAGCAGGAAACCACAAATGTTGGAGAGGATGGTGGAGAAAGGGGAACCCTCTTACACTGTTGGTGGGAATGTGAACCGGTGCAGCCACTCTAGAAAACTGTGTGGAGGTTCCTCAAAGAGTTAAAAATAGAGCTGCCCTATGACCCAGCAATTGCACTGCTGGGGATTTAGCCCAAAGATACAGATGCAGTGAAAGGCGGGGACACTTGCACCCCGATGTTTGTAGCAGCAATGTCCACAACAGCCAAACTGTGGAAGGAGCCTCGGTGTCCATCGAAAGATGAGTGGATAAAGAAGATGTGGTCTATGTACACAATGGAATATTACTCAGCCATTAGAAATGACAAATACCCACCATTTGCTTCAACGTGGATGGAACTGGAGGGTATTATGCTGAGTGAAGTATGTCAATCGGAGAAGGACAAACATTATATGGTCTCATTCATTTGGGGAATATAAAAAATAGTGAAAGGGAATAAAGAGGAAAGGAGAAAAAATGAGTGGGAAATATCAGGGAGACAGAACATGAAAGCCTCCTAACTCTGGGAAATGAACTAGGGGTGGTGGAAGGGGTGGTGGTGGGTGGAAGGGGGTGGGAGTGACTGGGTGATGGGCACTGAGGGGGGCACTTGATGGGATGAGCACTGGGTGTTATTCTATATCTTGGCAAATTGAACACCAATAAAAAATAAATTTATGGAAAAAAGAACACAGCAGAAGATGAAGGCGACATAATTTGACATTTTCTTTTCAAGATTTTATTTATTTATTTATTTATTTATTTATTTATTTATTTAGGGGGGGAGGGAGCATTAGCAGGGGGAGGAATAGAAGAGAGGGAGAGAGAATCTCAAGCAGACACCCTGTAGAGCCGTTGCAGGTGGCGCTCAATCCCAGAACCCGGAGATCATAATCTGAGCTGAAACCAAGAGTCGGAGGCTTAAATGACTGAGCCAACCAGGTGCCCCGATTGGAGATTTTCTGATGTTTCCATTAGATACACAGCACACATACAACCTGAACAGTGTTTAAAATATCTTCCTACTGACTATATAGTGATCAGGTCAGCGTGCCAGCCCCAGCCCCATGTTCCCACCCTTTTCAGCTTGTTCTGCGATCTCAGGGAACTAACCAAGGCTGTACCTGGTCATTGAAAAGCAAATTGTAAATTCAATCTTTATTCTGTAATGAATGAATAAATAGCCAAAATTTACCCAGAGCCAAATTGAAATTTGGTGTAGCAATCTATTAGATTTTATGTTTCGTATGGAAAATAAGAAATCTTGTGCACTTTTTTTCAGGACTTCATAACTAAAGCTGCTATAAATACATGTTCAAAGAATTTCATTTCCCTAAATAGAGTCACTAGAAGTACTTGCTCAGTTTCTTGCCAGGACTCGACATAGGGCACACTTCAGCATAGGAGGCTTATTTTAATTGTCCTCTCTTCTGACTTCTGTTCTCTTCTGACCTCCTTTGTTGACAGATGTATACCAGTTCCTGTCTGTGAGGAAGAGTCAGCAGACCTTCCCTGGGTTCTAGCTGTCAAGGAACAGAAAGCTGAATGTATTACTTACCGAAGCAAAGAGCTGTGTACCTTCAGACCCAAGCAAATCCAATCTGTTTACTCAGACCCAAGCAGACCCAATCTGTTTACTCTTAAACAAATATCTTCATAGGGTGGGGCAGGGGGCTTGGCAGATTGGCAGAGGCTACAGGAAGGGGGTCCGGTCTGCTAGCCTCGTGCTCAGAGACGAGTTTGTTGGAGTAAAGCTCATCTCCAACAGCTGACTTTCAGAAGTAAGAAGTTGCTAGTGGTGGTTTGACTTCCACAAGTATGTGTACGGGTGCAAGTGCATCACTGCTTGATCACAGGCGTCTGAACAGAATCTGGGGGGCGTCAGGGGAACTGTGAGCCTGGGAAGGCGGCCCTAATCTCAGAAGCACAGTTGTGCCCTACAGGGCTGGGACTCTGCTTGGGCTCTCTCTGCTGGGGAGACCACCGACCATTGTCCCAACCTCCACCACAGGTGCTGATTTTCCTTCAAGATGATATTTCTCTTAAAAATATCAGAGTTTCCATTTACATACTTATCAACATGCTTTCATCCTGTTTTGATCTTTGATTTGTTGAATCATCTGATAGAGCAGTAAGGTGTACAGAAATATTCACCAGGTATTAAGATGCTACAGGTATTAAAATGAGGGGGGCATTACGAAGTTCATCTGCACACAGCACGAAGTGGTAGCAAGGACTTGTATTACCCATGGGCTGGCTGAAAGAAGATTCCAGACTGTAGTATGACTCCTAACTAAATCCTTGAGCTGAAGAGTTTAAATTGGTGTGTTGTCTTAGCTAAAATGAAAGGCAGATTTTTGGTGCCTACCTCGGTTGTGGGTCCCGCACAGTGTGGGATCACTCTCTCCAGGGGCCTGTCCCACCTGGTCTTATCTATATACCCAGGGACATTTTATCTCTAGAGACTCTATTGAGGGAGAAACAACCCAAGGAGGGTATCTAAGAGTCATAAACTTGCCATGATCTGCTAGCACATAGAACGTTTCCAAGATTTCTTTAAACTGGCTATGCTAACAATTGTTTGCAAGTTGAATTGAACTGTAAAGGTGGTAACTCTTCTTATAAAGTCTGAATCTAAGAACTTATTTAGAGTAGTGCTGGGGGGTGGGCATGGGAGGTGAGAACAGTAACGAGTTTACCTTAAACTCTTAAAAAAGGAAAAAAAATATGGCCAAAAAATACAGAAAGAAAGTGTGCAAGGGGGAGGTGGTGAATCATTAAGAGTTTCTAGGAAATGAGGTAAATACTGTTGCTGTGGTCTTGGATGGAAGCCGCCTGCCTGACTGCACTAGTTTTCTGTTTCTGCTCTAACAGATGAATATAACACAGTGGCCTAAAACTACCTTATGGTTCTGGACATCAGAACCTGAAATGGGTCTCGCAGAGCTAAAATCAACATGCTAGCAGGGTTGTGTTCCTCTCTGGAGGCTGCTGTGCACCATCTCAGTCAGTTCAGGCTGCTAGAGCAAGATACCACCATAGACCGAGTAGTTTATCAAGAGCAGCTTATTGCTCTCAGTTCGAGAGGCTGGATATCCAAGGTTAGGGAGCCAGCAGGGTGGGGTCGGATCACAGACTTCTCACATCTCACAGAGCAGGAGGACTGAGAGAGCTCTGTGTGATTCTTTCATAAGGACGCTGATCTCGGCACACATGGGTGGGTCAGGGGTTGAGCATCTGCCTTTGGCTCAGGGTGTGATCTTAGGATCCGGGATCAAGTTCCATATCAGGCTCCCTGCATGGAGCCTGCCTCCCTCTGCCTGTGAGGGATCTGCCTCTCTCTCTCTCTCTCTCATGAATAAATAAATAAAATTTTTAAAAAATAAAAAAATGATGCTGAGCCCATCATGAACTGCCCTGTCATGACCTGAGCACCTCCCCAAGGCCCCGCCTCCTAACACCATCATTGTGGGTGGTTATGGCTTCAACATACACATTTGTAAGGAGACAAATATTCAGATTCCAGGACCCATATTCCTTGGCTCATGGCCCCTTCCACCTACAAAGCCAGCAAACCCACCGCTCAGAGGGCTGCTTCTGTGGTGCATCTCCTCCTCAGATTCTGACTCTCCTGTCTCCTTCCTTCACTGATAAGGACCCCCGTGAGACCCAGGATAATCTCCCCATCTTGGGGTCAGATGATAAGAACCCCAGTTCCATCTGCAACCTTAATCCCCTGTGCCATGTGACATAGCATATGCTGCCCCAGCATCTAGGCCAATAGCTAACATGTTGTGGATAATCCATAAACCCTTGTGTAACAAACAACATTGTGTGTTGTTAAAATACCTGCATTTGTCTACAATTAAATAATTCCTCTCATTTATCTTTGTTCTTGTAAAATATAATTAATGTCTACTTTGCAAATAACCAATTTTTCAAAGAGAAAGCTGGTTTTACCTTTTACAAATCTGAGACTTTATTATCTGCTTGGTAAAAAAATAATCTTTGCCTAATTTTGCCTTCCCTTCTGGAATTTTCTATATAAGCAATGGATATTATCCCTGAAATGATATATTATGTACAAAAGAAAAGTAAAATACTTTTCAAATGTGTATTCCTTTGTTTTCTATTCCTAATGCATAGATGTGCATTAAAATTGCTTGGTGTGTTTTTAAAATATTAGTTTATTTATAACACCTCCCTAATAGGTGGCCTTAATCTTTAGAATCCTCATTATTCTACAACGAGTAGAGTGTTATGAGCCAACTTAGTGCAGACAGCATGGCTGGTTAGCATCTGGGACAATATTACCTGCAAGCCTACATTTGGAGTAATAAAGTTGAGGGATATGGCCATGAAGAGTCTCTTTATGACTGTGTTATACTCTAGCAAATTAATATTAGTGTGACTTCTCCTTAGTGTTATTTCTCTGTGTGTCTAGAACATTACTGGAGTCTCTCACTGTTTAGGTCTGATCACCTCTAAACCAAAAAATTGCCGCAATATGCAAGAATTTAAAGACAGTTCCCTGTAATGGACTCATTTAAAGGGGAAGGGGTCATGTGTCTCTGGAGAGTACAACCAGAACGGGCGTTGGTGACCTACCTTTGTTTTACGTGAATCCACCTGCCATTACATCTTGTGGATCTTTAATGATGCCAGAAAAATATCGGTTACTCGAGAGATAGTGTTAACATGTTAGAAGATGTAGTTTTCCATCATATGTAAGAAAGCAGCTAGACTTTAAGCTTTGGATCAGCAAGTATCTGATACTCCTCCTTATCATGTCAGGCACTTTTTCTTCACTGCACTTGTAATAGTTGTAATTATGTGCTTATTTTGCATTTGGAGTTTTAAATCTTTCTTTCAGTAAAGAGTTCTTAATTCCAGTTCCAGTAACTGTGCAAGTAATTGATTGCAGGTCTTTGCTAAAACAGGCAAACTCTGCACACGAGCAATTCAGATTCTGATGAAAAGGCAGAGAACATGCACTAGACACATGCTCGCCGGTAGTGAACCCTGAGGAGGACGAGGCCGGAGTGCCATGCTGGCTGTGGGACTCCGACCATGAGAGCAGCTCCAGGGAGCCATGTGGAGCTTGTGTCTCTAGACACAGAGTAATGAGTCTGCATCAGAGCCATGGTTCTGGGTTCCCAATGACATTCTCAATCACTTCAAGTTTCTGAGGAAATTAGCTATATAGTCTCCAAAAACCATGGGGCAGTGGAGAGGCAGAGTGTCCATGCACTTCTCTTTTAAGGGACTTTATGGTTGTTAAAACCACATTCCTGTAATGATCACTTATCTTGGCCTGTTCTGTGCCAAGTGCTTTATATACCACAGGGTCCAGTGGAGTTAGCCTCAGTGAATAGAGAATGAAGCAGAGTGTAGAGAGGCACAAAGCTTGGTAGGGTCACATCAGCTGGATGTGCTGGGAACTCTGTTTCTCTGCAGCCTTACCCCAGCCATCCTGCCCATTCAGCCCCACTCTCCTCCATGCCCTATGTCTGGGACAGCAGGAGACACAGTATTGGACAGTTATCCACCTTCACCACTGACTAAGTAGAAGCATGCTACTTGGACACTAGACCATGTCCTGGAGGCCCCTTCGGCACCAATTGTGCCCCCTATGGTGATTAGGTGGTGGGAGGCCCAGGGGCATTAGAGACCCTTGGCTGGGATGTAGCTGCAGTCCCCGTGGCACCTGCTATCTACCAACTAGCACAGAAGTGCTTCAACAGCTTACCCACCCTCACAGGTGTGTCAGTTTGTGCTGGCCAGCACCTACCTGCACCCACCTTTAGTGCAATTACCCCCACCCTTGCATCACTGACAGGCTCAGGTTGATAATCTGCCCCAGGATGACTCATGCCTTCGCTGGCCCTGGTTGCACACTTGACCCAAGATGGTGGGTGAGAACCTTTCCTTCAGGATCTGTAAAGTAGAAATGAGAGTGGGTTTCCACCAGCCATGGAGAAGATGATAGCCAGCATAAGGGACAAGGTGGGGACCATGTCTCCCAATGGAAAAAAATAGGTGACCAATGATGGATGGATAGATAGATAGATAGATAGATAGATAGATAGATGATGGATGGGTAGAAAAAGAAAATTTTAGAAATAAAATTTTAAAAAATAAATTTTAAAAGCACACATCTCAAAAATAACACTATTATTTAACAGCCAGAAATCATTTGGTTAATTGTAACCTATTTGGGGTTTAGATATAACCGGTCCAAGTTTTGTTTTTCTGCTGAATAGGAGTGATGCATTTTTAAATATGCTTATATTTTTTCTATATGCATCTTAAAGTGAGAGGCATCTAAAAACCATTGTGTGGACCAAGAATGCGAGGTTAAGTAAGCTATTTACATTTCTTGATTTCCATGAAAATAACACCTTCCATGACTGATATTTCAAGGTTGTTTCCTAGTGCATGAACCACAGCTCTGTGCACACGATCTGCCTGCCCAGGGACTGCAGGGGATGCATGAGACCCTCCTTTGGGTGGGTTTGTTCATGCTGGGTCCCTTCAATTGTGAATGGGGAGACATGTACAGATCTTGGGCTTGTGAGGTAGACTTTGTTCATTTTTCCCCTTCTTTGGATTTTCCAGGTGCATGGAGGAAGGTACCGTGCCTCTGACCAGAATGTCTACTCTGTAATGCAGCGTCACAGAACGTCTCCAGCCAGAAATAGTAGTATGTTTTATTGAGTTTGCACATCGTGTAAAGCAATGAATGCCAGGCCAAGCTTAGAGAGGAGGTGGCCTTGGTCAATGCAGGCAGGATTGAATTTTCCTGGAAACTGCTTCTGGAAAACACCTGCAAGGCACATGTAATATCACGTAGGGTGGGAATCGTGACCCACTGTCACAGCAGAGCGCTCGCTCATCATTCAGGATAAGACGCCTGACGGGGCACAATGAAAGGATCCCCTCCCATGACCCCGTGCAACGCTGACCATCACGTTCTCATTCTTCCCTGAAGTCCCTGGCCTTTTATTTTCCTGGACTGAATGATTTTTAAGATTTGTCTGAAGATCTTTTCTTCCTTAATCTTTAATCACTCCTGTGACTATGCTCTGACGATACCTATCAGAGCTATCAACTTGGCCAGGAGAAGAAAGGTCAGTCAATAAAGGGACAGGGTAACTCCACTGAACGGAGCTCTGAATGCAAAGGAGGAGGCCTATTCTACGGCAGAGGCAGGACAGACAGGGGACTTTCTAACTGCTTCCCCCCTGCCCTGCACCTGTCTCAGTATCAGGTGAAAATTATAAAGGGCATATTTAGTTCACAAAAGGAAGCCACATCTGCCAGCTCCACGACCAGGCTCAGACATAGCACAATGATGTGCCAAGGGGACTAGGCCTCCCAGCAGGAGCTGAGTGACCGGGGGTCGGCGGCTCAGAGCAGGAGCACTGCCACGGGTGGAACACAGATCTCTGCAGTGACCCTGGGATCCCTCCTACCACATCCCCTCTTAGGGGCTGAAGGACCCACCCCCCCCCAGCTGCTGGGACTGTCACCTGCCAAGAGCCCAGAGAATCACCTTACCCAAGGTCATAGCTGGTCCCCAGGGGCGCAGCATGTTAAGGGTGAGGGAAGGTCACTGGCAGCCCCCGGGGTGGCTCTGAGGGTCACCTTGAGGGTCACCCTGCCATGCAGCAGAGACAGCGGTGGCCACAGAGTACCCCAGCTCGGTACGTAGCCCCCCGGCTCAGGCTCCCCCAGAGACCTGGGTTCTCTGGCTCCACATCCCCGCTCAGGTTGGTCTCCAGCACATTGTGTGTGGTTTGCAGATGGTGAGGAGGGAATGAATGAATGAATGAATGAATGAGCTCCTGTCCCGTGGCCACTCCCCTACAGGCATTTCAGCCAAACTGTGCTCCTCACCTCATGGATCTCACGCTGCTCAGGTCACCCGCATTTACGAGAAATGAATCGTCCTGCGTCTAAGTGGGCTGGCTCTGTGAGGTCAGCCTCAGTTAGTATTTCTGGACCTGCCGCATCTCTCACCCACAGCATTGTGTCAGTCAAATGGTGTGCAATTGTTTGTTGTTACTTGCCCTACAATTTCCTCGCTGAGCTCCGCTGGCCTGTCTCACAAATGCAGGTGCCAGATTGGAAGGAACCTCAGAAGCTTTCCTGCAGCCACCTCCCAGAACAGTGGCCTCTGGAATTCCAGGCATTGTGATGTAAATGTTAATGAACAATAAGCATGCACGCGACTTTCATCTCACCATTTGATGAGGAAGGTGGCTGTGGACCTGGGTCAGTTAGGTCATTTAGTTAAAACTTGGCGCTAATGAGACCAGCGTAGAGACCTGGGCCCCTTATGGCCAATTAACTCTGAGCAAAGAGAAAAAATCCGTTCCTTGGTCAAAAGCTACCCTCTTCAGCGCAGTTAGCTATTCCATAAATGTGTGACGTTGACCCCGAAGGGGAGCAAGTGGGGGAGGAGGGGCGGGGGCGCACAACCCCATCCCAGCTCAGAGAGCCAGCCAGCAGCACCAACGTGCTTGTCTGCACTTTGGGGGACGTTCTCTGCTGAGGAATGACAGAAATAAATCTCCTGAACTGGAGACAAACATTTCATTTTGCTAAGTCTGGTATCTCAGTAAGAAGCAGCTTTGGAGATCATGTTTCTAAACCTTTGGCTTTGTTGAGGCACTGATTTCCCTGCGTTGTTGGCTACCTACAACATAAACAGACTTTTGGATACAACTGTACTTTTTGCCACAAATAATTTAGCAGAATCATAATCTCCTAGGTTTATAAGGAACCATAAAAGTCACTCCCTTTGGTGAACCATCCAAGGCTTGCTAGCCCACAGACAAGCAGGTGCCCAATCTCTTCTGCATGGCCTCCAGGATTAGACAGACGGGGTCTCTCATCTCAGGGAAACCCCGACAGTGAGACAGCTCCACCGGTCTCAGGATCTTCTCTGTGTGGGCATCTTCTCTGGGTTACTTTTCATGTAAAAATCCAAATCTACACAAGGACACAAAGTCTTTGTGCCGCAAAAGCTTCCACGGTATGACTCTAAATCACTCCTTTTCCCAGGAGCATGTTTTCCTAAACCCCATGCCCATCCATTTCCAGGAAAACACCCAACCCAGAAGACATCTCAGCCTTGATGCCACCACGTGCGGCGAGTTCTACCTGAGGTCTGCAAGTGCAGGTGGACCCGAAGTGATGCTAGAGTCTCCAAGATACTTAACTTTCTTCTGTCTGAGTTTGTAATTACTACACACCACACCGGGCCCGAGACATGGTGGTGATGCCAAACTGTAGCCACGGGACTATGCGTCTGCAAGCACCAGCCAACCCCCAGAACAATGGTCTGGGGGTTTCACTCCATGATTACTGCACGTCGGTGTTGTGTTAAGTCAAGCTGCCGTTCACAGGAAGGTTGTAAGCTCTAACCCAACAGATTTATAACCATATGCATATGTGTATATATTGTATAACTATAGATACCAGCTACATGTAAACTTTTGAGCATCTAAACATTGGTAACATTCAATAAACTCAGAGCAAGCCTGTTAAACAAATGGCCTCTAAGACTTTAGAGGCATAAGAATCATAGGAACGTTTGTTAACATTCGTTATTCTGGGCCTGTGGCACCAGAGGTTTCACTTCCCTAGGTCTGAGGAGGAGCCCGGGAATCAGAATTTGTAACAGGCTCATTATTTGAATCTGATACTAGTTATCTTGCCAACTACCTCCGGTAAACAGTGTTCTGAGTCAGGTTCATGATTTTATTTCCTAAAAATTTTGCACCATAATCAGCTTTAAAAAAATTATTAAACTGGATCAAGAAACCCTACAATTATCATTTCCTCTAAATATCTCCAAATTCCAAACATCAAGATATACACTAACTCATAATTCCTGAATTAAAAAAAAAAAAACTAAAGAAGAAAATAATATTCTCATCTCCTTGCCTTGTGTGCCCTGAAAACTGTCTGCTACATCTAGGGGACAGAAGTTAGCCACACACGTGTGTGCTAAGGATCGATCACAAACTGTAGGCTTGAATTAGAGTGGATTCATCCAAAGAAAGAGCCGTGCATGTTCTGTATGTTGGATGCTCAAGGATGAGGCAGCACCCTCCATGTAGCTACAGACCCCAGAACCACTTGAAACGAGACCAGGCCAGGTCCCATCCGGAAGAGGTATGTGGTCAAGGATCGTTCATTTTGCTTTTCTATTTTGTTAAATGGAGTATTCTGTGCTCTCACTAAAGCAGACTTGAGAAGGACCAGAGCCCCAGGCTGGTCCTGAAGGGCCACCAAACTCCCTAGCCATGTCCTTCCTGCTTACCTGTCCGCACACACCTGAGCCCATTCAACAAGCCACACTCTTCCTGTAGAACCTCACACATGGAGATAGACACAAGTTAAAATTCTGATTTTCCCTTTCTCTAGAAAAAAAAAAAAAGGTTTCCACCTTGGTTTTCCACAACCAGTGGAGGCCCCCAAAGCCCCATTCCCCATAAGGAAACTCGCTAGCAGGTGAGTGTGTTATGGCCCCTCCACATAGACAGAGAGGTGGCATGCCTTCAAGATGCTCCCCCAGATGGTCATGGCAGCACAGGCCTACTCGCCCTCTACACTCAGAAATTGTTGAAGTCAAAGAACATGTATTTTCATCTTTCAGGGCCGATTCTTGGCAAAATACGAAGCTTTCCGTAGATACTGTTGAATGAATTAACCAATATATGATTCCCTCATTTTCTCTGCTTAAGCCTTGAAATTACATGAGATGAAAAGGTAATTATCACAGGTTGTGGTGCCCACTCATTCAGTGCTTCCTCCGTAACATCGCCGCGGACATCCTCCAGCGTTTGACTCTTCTCTCCAGGATTTTCTCAGGAATTCCCCAGAGGAACCAACAGTTCCTCAGAGAAATAAACGTTTCTTTTTTCCTTTCAGCTAAGCACTTTTCTCCGCTGCAAGAAGCATTGTATGTTGATCCCGTCTCTAATACGTTAAGATGTAATGGTGTCTGAGTCCCTCTGGAATGGAACTTTAGCTCCAGAGGTTTTGAAGGGAATAAGAGGCAACTGATCTTGGGCCAAGTATTTATCCTTTATGAAATGAGGTGAAATGAGGCAAACAATTATGGAATTAGCTAGGAAGGGGATTCAGATTTATAATAAAATTACTCAAGTTGCAGATAATATTAATTGTGAATAATTAAGCTCAGGATTTGCCATTTCCTTAGTGTCGTGAATGAGTGTAGAGGAAAGCTACCCTCTAGCTCATGGAAATGATGTCACCTAATTCTCTACCATTCTGTTCCCCTTCAAGAGCTTACCATGAGCAGCATGGAATAGATTGGGCTTACGTCAGAAGCTGAAAGATTTAGACTTTATGTACAGGAAATATTTATCGAGTGAATAAATAAAACATTTTAAACCCACATAAATATCACTTCAAAACTTCTTCATTATTTCATACCAATGACTCAAATTGAAGTATTTGACATTTGTCCAAAAAATTTCAAAGCATAGTTTTTTTTTTTTAAGAATAAAATATGAAAGTGCTTACACTGATTCTGAAGATGAACTATTTCTATGTTTCTGCACTCAAGTAGGAGGAACATTAAATTATCACAATGGGGTCTTTCAGAAATGTGGATAATTAAAATAATTTTCTCTGAGCTTTTACTAAATGTTTCACAAATAAAAGCTCCCATTACACTTTTATTTTTTTTTTCTCTTCACTAAAAGTCACAGGATTCCTTTCTAAACAAGAGCTTGTTGATTGACTTTGATTCCAGCTCATAACAGCCACCTCCATCTCCCACTTCAGCTTCTCCATCCATCTCTTTCTCTGGGGACAACGTTGCACAGGACAAGAAGAGAGGTGACCTTTTCTATCGCTGTACAGACCATAAGCGAGAGGTCCCATGGCCAACGCCAGGGATAGCTCATCTACTGTGGACCTGATGAAGCGCAGTCTGGACGGGCCTGCAACGCTACACCAGCACACTAATATGTTTGCTAAACTGATCAATAAGAAGATTGATAAGTCTTCTACTAGGTTAAGTTAATCTTCTTATTGATCAGCCTCGCAAACATATTGCTTTCCTTGGGCAGCCTCCCCTGCAGCTCCTCCTCCCACTTGGAGCCCTGGTTGTCTGGTGCTATCAAGAAGAGAAATAGAACAACATTTTCTACATTAAATGCTTCCATTACATCAGGATCATCTTTGCCAGCAACAAATATTTCCTAGAGTAGAGGATTTATAACTGGTCGGTGCCTGACTAATTTTTCTATGGGTTAGAATATTGATAATGATCTGGGCTCTTCCTCACTCATACGTTGCATGTAGATTTTAAAGTAATAATAGTTATAAATGGATAATAGTATAAATAGTTATAAATACTATAAATAATAGATAATAGTATAAATAGTTATAAATACTATAAATGTAGTAAGTGCAGCTCCAGTAGCAGTGCCCAGAGCAAAGATCTTTAAAAATAAGACGACAAACAATTATAAAACAAAGTGGAGGCCCAGTCTTCCTGTTTCATTCTTTTTCTTATTAAGGAAGGATTTAAAAGGAGGTCAGATGGAAGGAGCCTGGCAGGCTAGAAGGGAGCTCCAGGTGAGCACAAGGATGGCAGACAAACCCAACAAAAATACTGACTTGTGAGCTGGCTGGGGGCACCAGTCCTGCTCTAGCACCCACCCATGCATGCAGCGATCGCACAAGTCACTTTGCCTCCCATTACCTCGACAGGTCCCTCTGTAACCTTGGGCAGTTAGTGATCTGGGCCCCCAGATATTTTGAGAGTGAATGACAGCAAGCTTCTAGGAGGCTCCATGGCAAAGAAAAGTTGAGGCTGAAAGCATAAAGCATTGTGGTCAGGTGGAAGAAGGGCAGGTTCAATGCCTGGGTGCTATCAGAACCCAGATATGGTGGGTCACCTGCCAGCCCCAAGGACAAAAGGAGGAACACACAGGTGGGTGTCCAGAGTACTCCATGGAATCTCAAGGAAGTGATCGTGCTAGGGCCTTTGAGAACAAGCCTTAAAGGCTCTGGAAAACCTAGGGTGTCATATAAAGTGGGAAGAATGTGGGGTTTCAACTAGATGACCCAGATGTTATGCCACACAACCAGAAAGCAGCACCAATAGCATTCCAGCACAGGAGACTCATCACCAACCTCTGGGCAGCCCAGCCCAAAAGGGGAGACTCACCAGGCCAACTGAGTCTGATGGAGGCATGCGTGAGTTGACAGGCCACCTTGAAAGAAAAAAATATGACTTCCTGGTAAGTGGACCATATAATGGGGGATATTATTGTGTTTTAGGTATATAAGTAAGGCTATTGTCTAAATAGGAATCGGGGTCTAATTCACAGGTGAGATTCCAGAAGGCATCTGCCAGGAGCAGCACCCTGGTCCAACACAAGGAGAATAAGGCCAGTCAGTCCAGGTGCTGAGTCAAGAGCAGATGAAGGAAGTGAGTGCACCTGCCGTGGCTGAGGGCCCCTGAAAAATCCTGTACCAGGAAGCCATTGGCATCCCCATCCCCTGCTCGGCAAAGCCCTGTGCAGGACGCTGACTCAAATATTGAAGCCTGTGGGTTTAAGACCTTCACGAACATGCTTAGTCAGCAAATGGGGTACAGTTTTGGCTTTAGCTCCCCCACCCACCTTCCTCAACTCCACCACCCTGGGCTTCTCTGCCATGATGGCTCAGTGCTCTCCTTAGATCCAACACCCCCCACCCCCACCCCCACCCCAGCTGGCTTTGCCCCACATGGCCCTACTAAAATGTACCAGTCTACATACGTACGAGTCACTTAGCAATCTCTGAGCATCTTGTTCATGGGCTTCTTCAATCTTTATGTCTTTTTAACCTTTATGTCTCCAGCTTCTCACAGTACACATAGTGGTGTCCAGTGAATACCTGCTGGATATTTGAATAAAGACGAGCCAGGCCCAGCTCCAGAACCTCCCTGCTTTTCTTCAATTGCTGCATGGCCAACTTGAATTCGGCTTTCTAGATCTCCTTTTCTGAAATTGAATATCAATATCTTAATATTGATGGCTATTTTTGTACGGGCTACTGTGCCTCACGTCCACCTTTAATGCCTTATACTAGACATTGCTCAGTTAAAAAAATTATTATGAAGGATAGTTGGCATCACCCCCGCTCCTCAACTTGGTCATTAGTAAGGCCCAGTGGTGTGAAGAGAGCCACCATCTTCCACACACCACATGTGGCAAAGGAAGAGCGGGCCGTCTTGCTCCAGGCTCCTCGACCTCGGGGACAGTAGCAAACTGGGGAGAAAGCTGGGTCCCCTGCTGTGCGCCCAGTGTGAGGTACTGGGGAGAAGCAGATGTGTTCCCTGAGAGGGCAGCTTCAGGCAGCTCCTCCATGGTCAGGGTCTTAGAATATCAAGAAGAAAGTCAACATGCCTCTATCAGGGGAGGTTCTAGAATAAACGGCACAGCTGGGGCTTGTGCACAGGTCCCATCTCAGGTAGGTGAGGCTTTACGCTGGGGTTTATAATCAAGCGAGGAGCCATGAATCAGAAATCCTCTCTATGCCTAGGACCCTGTAATCCGAGTTCTAAAGTGGGGACATGAAATCCAAAGCATTCGATTACACTGAGAGATGTTCCCCTAGCTCTGCCTTGTTCTCCTTTCCAAGCGATGAACACAGATTTCTTTAAGCAGGGGAAGCTTCACGTTATCAATTAGGAGGGCAGCCAAAAGCAGTGGTTTGGGGACGGAGCTGCTGGGAATTGCCATTCACAGATGGAAGGATCCGGCGGCTGCTCTAGGGCCCTCGCTGAGGATGAAGCTCTGCCAGCTTTCAAAATCCAGATAATTTCATCCCACTTCACTCAGCCTTAACATAGGCAATGATCTTCCTCTCACCCCAGGATCTGAACAAGTGTGGCTCTGAGAACAGCAGTGGCTTCTGCCACTCGTATCAGATTAAAAGAAAGGCGGACTTCAACGAGCAGGAAGATTGAAGGTGCTACTGGGGCCTGAGTGCATTTCGGCAATGTCCCCACGACATTTGCCATCCCTGGCTCTGTGCCAGGACCTTCGGATGCCTCAACAGGGCTGAGCAGAGCGCGATCCTTGTCTGACTTTCACAAAAGACGTGCTGTGGCTTCTACTTTCAGGTGAATGTGTCCAAGCAAAATGGAGCACGGTGAGTTATTTAAAACCATTCTTGGTGATAGATCCCTGATTTCTCTGCAATTCTTTTTGAGTGACAGGCAAAAAGTGCAAGTTAACCAAGGTTTCTGCACTTTTTGCTGAAAAGAAAAAAAAATTCCTCTTCTTGGCACTCTGGGAAATCTTTCCGCACAACATTTGCAACCAAGAGCTTGAGCATTAGTCCTTTTTACTCGTCTTTTGTGGAATATCAATACTTTATTCTGAATCTGAGATATCCCTGGTGGACCAAAAGTGAAAAAAAATTAAAAAGAAATAAAGAAAAAACTCTCCCTCTACTGTCAAGAGAAAAATAATTCTGAATCTTTCCAGGGCAAATGTTGGATGTGATCCTCTTATTTCACCTTTTGGATAAATTCCCACTTCAAGCAAAGCTATTTTCCTTTGAAACTGCTGTTATGCAGACACATACCAAAATCACTCAAAAGGAGTATTTTGCATGGGAATAATGTGATGTATTTAATGTACTCTGACAGTCATCAACATGCTGGACTGCACATTCCTTTCATTTCTATGTGTTGTTCTTCCTATATATTGGCTTTGGACTCCTGTCTTTAATTAGTACCTAACCTCAGATCTGTGGTTCTCTACCAGGGCTGACTTTGCCAACCACCTCCACCATGGGGACATGCGGCAATGTCTGGAGACATTTTGGTTCATTCCTTGAGCAGGACGTGCTACTGGCAAGTAGAGGATAGAAGCTAAAGATGCTGCCCCACATCCTACAATGCACAAGCCAGTCAGCTAAAACAATGAATCATCCAGCTCCAAATGTCCAGAGGGCCAGGATGAGAAGTTCCGCTTTAGTTGATAAGGACAGTTCATCAAACAGCTTACCAAAATGTTGCATCTGCTACAACTTACAGTTTCTAGTTAATACATGTAATTTTGGAATACATGATAAATGCCAAGTGTCTGCATACTACATACCGTATTTCCCAATTTATTCATAAAAATGGTGAGTACGCAGTGTCCCTTCGTGAGACATGACCCTGAGAGGAGTAGGTTAAGACAAGTACACTCAACAACATTTAACGTAGTAGATATATCATGGATGATCTCCAGAGAGGAGAATGGAGGTCATAGCCTGAAGAATATCCATAGGAAGTTCCAAATTAAAAATAGAGGGGAGACGGGGAACCCAATTAGAGAACAGAAGGCTGGAAGTTCCAACATATGCATGCAGCGATGACAAAAGATTATCACCAAACTGCTCTTCAGAACAAAGACCATGAGGTGGAGAGGGTGGTCCTGAAAAGAAAAAGAAAAAAGGAAGGAAGGAAGGAAGGAAGGAAGGAAGGAAGGAAGGAAGGAAGGAAGGAAGGAAGGAAGGAAGGAAGGAAGTATTTCACTGTGAATGATCCAAATAGAAAGAGACTGATTAGAAAAAAAAAAAAAATCAATGAATGGTGCGAAAAGAAAAAGGAAAATGTACCCTAAAAGGATTTGGATTATTGTTATGGTTAATGAGCTAGAAAAAAAAGAATAACAATTAAGTTTTGCTTTTCAGTCTAGATGAAGCGTTAGGAAGAAAGACGGGCTTCAGTTTGATTTGAACCCTCTGGCAAGATACCTTTGTGTAAAGCACACCTACAGAAGGAACAGTAAATCATAGTCACGTCTCCAGATGAACAAAGGGATCTACAATCTATACAATGTAGAACTCTATCTATATATCTAGTATGTAGAAATGGGTCAGTTAACACAGGGCTGGTGAGTTCATCTACAACATAAGCAAACAAATTCCATTTCTTACAAACACACAGATTGTATGAAATAAACGCAAGTGTTTTCCAAGCACTGTGGTCATCACATGCTTGAGGCAGAAGTTTCTAGCGGTTAGCAACTGAGGACCTTTGGAAGCTTCTAGTTTCTTCTCCAGCTCTATAACAAAAGACAGACCCTGAAGAGACACAACATAAACACAGCCCCTTAACAGTGCATTTTCTCATTTCTGCTGCTGGAACCATAAACTGTGGATATTCTTTATCTTCGTTTTTCTATTTTCCCAAAAAAGGTAATTCAGGACTCTCCAGAAAAAGCTGGAAGAGCTTTGGCTGGATTTCACTTTCGACATACGGTGACAAAGTCCATCTGTTCATGTTATCAGCTCTGAAAAAGAAAAACATGATTATTCTTGTGTTTTCAGAATGAGTAAGGGTAATATATGTCTGTATGTGGTGGTCAAGTTGTGCGAGTGGCAGATATGTAGAGGGGACGTAGGATGAGAAGAGATGAGAGGGTAGGACTGATGGTAGACTTAGATTAGCAGAGATGGGAGGATGGGCATTTCAGGATGGGGCAGAAAATGATTGCAAAATTGTGGAGGGATAAGCATTCAGGAATGCTGGGCACCAGGCATGGTCTTGAGCTCCTAAAACATGGAGTCCTTAGACAGAAATGGTAAGGAGGTAAGTTTGTGGTCTTTTGGGATCTTAGAATGAAATATTTTGCTTACCAGGTTGAGAAGGCTTTATTTTCTCCTGGACACACTGGGAAATAAGAGAATCAAAATCCACAACCAAATCTGAGCTCTAAGAAGTGGGCTTTGATGGTCTTGTCTATCTGAAGGAAGGGAGTGCACTGGGTATGGGAAAGCAGTCCCAGAGTTTCTCACTGTGAGGAGCCCAGAGATCCTGCGTGTCAAGGATGCCAATACCAGAAGCTTTAAAATCAAGCAACAAGATTAACCAACTGGAGGTGTAAAGTCTGTGTCTCGATGCTGAGGAAGTCAAATATAAAAAAGGTGACAGAGGTGATGGCAACCCCTGGTGATCAGGAGAAGGAATATAGGAGGGGCAGGTGGTCAAGGTGGGGAAGATGTGCTTGGTGTGGAAAGTCTGGATGGTGGATTGCCGCAGGCTCCAGGCGTAAGGGGAAGAGGCCCGCAGTCCACTGGACGATGGCACCTTGATATTAGCAGAGCACAGAGCTGCCACACCACCTGGCTCCAGGAGTCCCCAGTGCTCATATATTCTGTGGATACGACTTTCCTCAGCATTGTAGGGCCCAGGAAAGACTCTACCAGCAATTTCAATGAGGTTGCAAATCAGTGCAAAGCAGCTACTCACATTCAAAAATATCCCCCCGTCTCGCTTTTGCTTGACAGATGGAGATGAGTATGGTGACTCACCTACAAACCTCCAGTCTTCACCAGGATTGTCTGCACTACCATTCCCATCTTTCACTTTACATTAGCTGAACACACACACAGTCACATAATTAACCTCATGACTGAGGTGGGCATTCCTGGCCTGTTAGGACACACGCTGACCTCACAGCTAGGAGAGCTTCCCATTCCAATACCTGCCCAGGTAGTTGGCAGGGCTTCGGTGAGCTCACCTATGGGAACGCAAGCAAGCCTTTTAGGGAAATTCTTCTCCAGTACATTTGCTCCCATCAGCCCATTCCCATCACCCTCCTCTGTTCCTTTCATGTGTCTCCCTGGGCTTCTCTCCAATATCTTTCAAGAAGCATTGATTGAAACTTCTCTACAAAAATGTTATTAAGGCTCCTTTGGGTAGCATCCACTGTGCATGCAAGCCAACCACAGTGTGTCCCCAAGAAGGTGAGCCGGATGGCAGTGGCAGTTGTGACTGTCCATGGTTAACTTCTAACCCGGGTCAGACTGGGAGTACTCCAGTACTCAGGACCCACTAACTCAGGAGCCTTCCTCTGTGCTCCCTCACCACCTGTGCTTCCTCCCACCCAACCACCTCAGAGTGTTGGTTTCTGTACATCTGTCCTCAAAAGTGGGAGATTATTGAGATGGGAACATGACCCTTCTGTTTCCCCAGCAGGTATGGCTTTGTGATCATGCTAACACTTGCTTCTTTTTCTAAAAGCTCCCTTCCCTTCCCTCTCGCTGTCAGGCTCTGCCACACATCCAAGTGTCCACAGGCAAAAAACTTCATGTACTCCTGATCTAACTACTTTTTTTTTTAACCACATCCACAGCAATCTAAGTAGTTGCCTCATGAAATCACATGCCATTAGACATAGGGAAATGTTTATCAAAATCATTATGCATGGATACCCAACATACACAATAAAAAAGCAGCTGCTATTGTCATTATATGAAGAGAGGGTTGGTCCCAAGTTGTTGGATACCTCCCCTACATCACCTCCAAAGAAAATCAGGGCTCTCCAAACTGTGAATTACCCCCACCTAGGCCAGTCTTATTTTACAAACGGGAAAATAAGGACCACTATATATCAACAACATTGTCTATACATCTAATAAGTCTCTGAGCTGCTTCTCTGCCCATGCTTTAGTAAACATGTGCATCTTATAAATACGTATGAAAAAAATGTTTCAGTTAGTTTCATTAACAGACAACTGACAGGTTAGTAAAGGATGTGATTCAGAACTTTGTATCTATCATGTGACTTGGCTGCAGCATAGCAGATGTGTTATAATATTGACTGGCACCAACTAATAAACAGCATTACAGAAATAATGCAACCATAATAAATGAGATTGGAGTCAAACCAAGAGACTTTGAGAATAAATACTTTAGTAATTATGGCCCTATCTATAAATATAATGGACAAGGCAGAGAAGCAATTTCTAATTTGTGATATTGCTATGATTTATACATGAAACCACAAGCAATAAATCCAAGGAAATTATGTAAACTATGAAATCTTGCTCACAATATGGGGTTAGTTTTAAATTTAAACATTGTAAAAATAAATTGTATAAATTTCCAGGGGTGGGGGGGAGAAAGAATAGGTAAAGCATGGCAGGGATCTTAGTGAATTATACATACATAAGAGGGTATTTAAAAGTACTATTGTGTAAATAAAGCATGATTACATTATTCTCTTTACCATTCCAGTTAAATAAAATTGGAATTATGACTTATCCTCCAGAACAGCCAAACTTCAACACCTGCTGAAGTTGAGAGCTGGTTGGTTTCCCAGATCTGCACTTCAGCGCATGGCTGAAGGTTTGGAAGGTGATCAGGAGGCCTTGGCCTTGGCCTTCTGCTGACATATTCATTCCAGGAACACACTAGAGCGCTTGAGGTAATGAAGAGCATACTAGGGCAGAATCAGCAAGGTCACAACCAACCCCAACAAGAATACCCACTGAGAACCAAGATATCAAGAACTATAATAGGATGAGAGGAAGTGATGGCTTGGCTCATACCTGTCATGATCTCAGTAATATAATTGAGGTGGCTTACCATGGCCAAGATAAAGCTGGCCAGTCTCCCAAGTCTTCTCTGAACATAAACTCATTGATTAATCTCTATCTACATCCATAATGTCTTCCTCAAGCCTATAAAGTTTCAAATGTGACAAGTGCAGGCAGCTTTCAATCTGCAGGTATAAGTGCTTTTGCTGCATTCACCCTCATCCACAAAGCGTTTCTACCTGAGTGCCCATCAACACCTCCAACACAACACCTCTCCCTCCACTTCCCAGAGAATAGCCATGTTTCCAACTGACGCTTCGTCATCCTTCCAGGCATGTAAGTCATTTCATTTGTTGAAATCTTGGCATTCAAACCAATTTACTTGTTGAGTCTTCCAAAATGTCTGTGCCACAGTTAAATTTAAGTGCTTCTCACCTGGGAGTCCAGAGAGCCTCTTCAGTGATCTCACCAATCATGCTAAGTTAAATCACAATCCATCCTAAGCAGTCCTGATGGTCCAGGACTTATATGCAAGTAATATGTGTGAGTTCCGTGATATTCCCTGGAGCTGAGAGTGCCTTGGTCTGGCTCCTGTAGATACAAACTTTTTATACAATACAGCTTCTTCCCATAAGCCAACTACTTCATCTTGTACTCAAGAAATCTGTTAGAGCACTGGAAGAAAACCAGTCATGCTGGGCTCTCCAAGAGATGGCATTCTTGTATGTTGTACTTTACTGGAGCATGAAGAGCTTTTCAAAGGATAACCTGAGCAGTGCACAACTTTACTTGACACACTGAAATTAGAACCTGAGTCACCTGTGGAGACAAATACCCCATTGTGAACTCAGTAAAGCACATACTTGGATGAGCTTTCCTGCCTCAGAGCATTCACATATGCCAGCAGAGAACAGCTCTTACAACCTGCCTCTTCAAAAGTGTTAATTTCCCTCTACTTCTCTGCTTAAACTTTGTTTCATTACCATATGACTCCATAACTTTGCTCATTCTGTTCCTTCCATCTAGAATGTTCTTCTCTTACCTGCCCGGTCCTCACAAAGGTAACTCATTTAGCCCAAATGTCTACAATACTTTCTGAACCATAAAGCCTTTGTTTTCTCTTTTCTTTTGTTTGAATATGTATAAAATCCGTATTTCTCCAGATTATCGAATTCTGCTCTCATTAGGAGCATTTTTATTCAATCTCTACATCTTCGTGAGCTAAAACTAGCCTATGAAGAGGATGGTGGGGTGAATGATTGCTAGGTGAGACATGGAGCAGGAGGATTGATTGAATGGATGTTAACCATAGAAGTTGGCTTAAGGGAGGCAGAAGTACTAAAATAGACACCCAGCCATGAAATCCAAAGGAAGCACAGACACAGAAACAGGAAATAACCGATAAGATACAGAGTTGGCTGAGCCCAGGAATAGGATGGAGACCAGGAAGGATAGAAAGCCAAAAAAAAAAAAAAATCTTCTGAGACCATTTCTTAAGGTTGGCCATGTGATTTTTTAATTTGTTTCTGACATTGTGGAACATGAGTGGGTTATCCTGCTCTATAGGCACAGTCAAAGTGGGAAAATCTTCCTTTTTTTCTTAATGTTTCAAAAGCCTATAAGATTTGGAAGGGTGAAAACTGCTTCAGGTATAAATATGTAGTGAATGTAGTGATACATATTTTCCAAGAATTGATAGATTGATTCCACATTGTTGAAGAATTATCATAGGGGATCCCTGGGTGGCTCAGCGGTTTTGTGCCTGCCTTTGGCCCAGGGCGCAATCCTGGAGTCCCGGGATTGACTCCCACATCGGGCTCCTGGCATGGAGCCTACTTCTCCCTCTGCCTGTGTCTCTGCCTCTCTCTCTCTCTATGTCTATCATAAATAAATAAAAATAAATCTTTAAACAAAAAAGAATTATCATATTTTGTGAGGATACATCTTTCTATTGAGTATATATATTTTTTCCTATAGACTTGGGGCTGAAAGAAATCTCCCATCTTTCTAAGTAGAATGTAGTGAGTCATAAAAACCAATATGTCACTATGACAATTAAAAATAACAAGATAAATGTGAAAATTCATATTTTAAAGATATTTGAGAACTGTGAGCCCACTAAAGATGAGATGAACTACTCCCAGAGAGTGAAGGAACTGTCCTCAATGATTTGGTATAGACTATTTCTTTTTCTCTAGGAGAAATGAAGCCCAGGCCACTGCAAAGGACTATGCTGGGGTAAAGAGAAATCACTGGAAAGCAATAGATGAAACAAGTTTTGGAGTTTACATAAGGCTGAGAATTCTTCATTTTCCCACCAGCAGATCTCAAAATGGGCAGATCATTGGATAGAATACTCAGAGAGTACCAACTTGGGAGTGGCATTAACTTAGCTTTAGAGCAAAAGCTCCTCTGGACACACCTTAACTGTGAACCAGAAGCAAACCCAATACCATTTAAAGGAATACAAAATATCCAGCAATTGAAAATAAAAGATATCACAGTATCTGACAGTCAACAGATAATTGTCAGATATACAAAGAAATAGGAAAATATGACTGCTAAGTAGGAGAATAATTAACCAATAAAAAATCAGAATGATAGATATCTTCTAGATAGAACTAGAAGACAGAGGACTTTGAAATAGATGTGAAAAATATGATCATAAAAGTTTAAAAATTATATATGTGTGTGTGTCTTTTTCTCTGTGTGTATGTGTGTATATGATAGCAATAAAATGTCCATAAAAGATACATGGAACTGTCATAGATGGAAAAATATCTGAAAGAAAAATACCCAGGGTTGGGTGTATGTATGTATATAATACATAATAATATAATATATCATATTATTTTATATGATTATATATTAATTATACATTATAGTGATATATATAATTGCAGAAATAAGAAACAAATAGAGAAAAGTACTTGAAAACATGGTGGTGAAAAGTTTCTTAATTTGATGAGAACCATGAACCCACTGATCCAACAAGCTTTAGAAATCCAAAAAAAAAAAAAAAATCAACCTAAAGAAAACCACACCACAGAATATCATAATCAAAATTCTGGAAAGAGTAGTAGGGAGAAAATGGTAAAAGCAGCCACAGGAGGGAAAATATTACATTGCATAAAGAGAGGCAAACATAAAGGAAACAGAAGAATTTCTCCAGACCCAGTACATGCCAGAACACAATTAAAATATCTTTTTATACCAAAAGGAAAAAAAAAATACCTGTCAACTGAAAATTCTTTACCCAGTAAAAATATCTTTCATGAATAAAAGAGAAATAAGGACTGATTAGATAAGGAGAAGCTGGGTGATCTTAATTGCTGCAGACATGCACAAGAGAAGTATTGAAAGAATTTACTCAGGCAGAAGGAAAAGGATTTCAGGTAGAAATTTCAATATATATAAAGTAATAAGGGATACTAGAAATGACAAACATATCTACAAATATATAAGACACTCTTATGTTTTAATAGATTTAAGAGATAATTAAGTGTTCATAAAAAATAAAAGTGTTTATGGATTCTTTTTTGTTTATGGATTTTATACCACATGTAGAATTAAAATATGGGATGAAAACCGCATGAAGGATGGAGGATACAAGTATCCTACTATGAGGTCAACCAACTTGAACAACTTGATATTTATAGCATTCCTCAGCAAGCAACAGTGGAATATACATTCTTTTCAAATGCTCATATTTCATTCACTAAGAGCATATTCTCAGAAATCAAAACAAAACACAATTTAAGAAGGCAGAAATGAAACAAAGTATATCCTCTGAGCACAGTGAAATCAAACTGGAAATAAATAAGAGAAAGATATCTGGAAAAGTCCATAAATATTGAAAATAAAATAGCACACAGCAATATGAATGTGGGTCAAAGGAGAGATCACAGGAGAAATTAAAAAACACTTTAAATTGAATAAAAATGAAAAAGCAGAAGTGTCTGGATGGCTCAGTCAGTTGAGTGTCCGACTCAATTTCTACTGAGGTCATGATCTCAGGGTCATGGGTTTGAGACCCCCAGGCTCTGAGTTGAGCATGGAACCTGCTTAAGATTCTCTCTCTCTCTCTCTTTCACCCTCTACCCCTCTCCTCTCCTCTCATGTGCTCTCTCTCTCTCTCTAAAAAAAAAAGAAAAAGAAAAAGAAAAAGCAATGTATCAAATTTGTGGAACACATAGCTTCAAATGCTTATATTAAAAAATAGGAAATGCCTAAAATTAGTGACTTCAGGTTCTACCCTAAATTTCTTGGAAACAACAACAACAAAAAGCAAGTTATACCCAAAGTAAGCAGAAGAAAGAAAATAAAGAGGACAGCATAAATCAATGAATAGAAAACAAATAATTGGCAACAACTTACTGGAATAAAATTTAATTATTTGAAAATATCAATAAAAACTTGGTAAACCTTTGGCCCAACTGAAAAGAAAAACAATAGAGAGGATACAAATCACCAATATCAGAAATGAAAGAGAGGATATCATTATAGATGTTACAGAAAAAGAAAAGGGTGTTAGGGAATATTGATAACAAATTTATGTCTGTTAATATGACAACTAAGAAGAAATGAAGAAATTTATCAAAAAGAAAACAAATCTCCTCAAAAAATAATAGAGTACATGAATAGTCCTATAATAATTAAAGAAATTGAATGTATATTTTGAAATATTTCCATAGGAAAAAATCCACGTTCAGATGGTTGGAGTAGTGTGAATTACATCAAATATTAATGGGAAAAAATAATACCAATCCTACACAAATTCTTTCAGAAAATAAAATAGATAAAAATTCTTCCCAGCTGATTTTATGAAGCTAGCATGACCCAGGACACCAAAATCAAGCAAAGATTTTATAAGAAAATAAAACCATGTACTAAAATTCTACCAAAACTTTTAGCTGACTGATTCCAGAAACTTATAAAAAAGATAATACTTTATAGCCAAGTGGGGCTTACCTCAGGAAGACCATGCTGTTTTAACATTTGGACATCAGTTAATGTAATTAATTATATTAACAGACTAAAAAAATATTTTTTGAAAATAGTATACAATGATCACCTCGATAAATGCAGAAGAGAATTCAAAATTCAACATTTATTTTGTGTTTTTTTTAAAGAAGCTCACAGCAAAACAAAAACAGAAGAGATTTTCCTCGTACTGAAAAAAGTCTCAGAAAACTAGGAATAGATAGGAATTTCCTCAGCCTCCCAAAAAGGGAATCTTTGAAAACCTATAACAAAAATCATATTTGTTGGTGAAAGAGAATTTTTCACCCTTTGATGGAATAAGACAAAACTCTTTGCTCTTACCATATCTTATTCAGTATTATACTGGAGATGCTAGTCAGTCAATAAGGCAAGAAAAAGAAATAAAAGCATACAGATCAGAAAGTAAGAAATAAACCTGTCTTCACAGGCACTATAAGATTTCTGTAATATTCCTAAGGAAACTACAAAAAAATACCTATTAGAATTAATATATGAGTTTATCAAAGTCTTAAGATAAAGGTCAGTGTTTAAAAATCAATTATATTTTTATACACAGGCAGTAAACATTTAGAAACTTAAAGTTTTGAAAGTGCCATTTACAATAACATAAAAACATGAAATTCTTAAGAATTTAACAAAATAACTGCAAGACTCAATACTGTTAACATTTTTATCCTTGAGAAGTTAGTCTATATTTTAATGTAATTTCCCCCAAATCTCAGCAAACTCTTTTTGTAGAAATCAACACACAGATTTTAAAATTTATGTAGAAAGCAAAGTATCTAAGATAAGTCAATCAATATTAAAAATTAAGAACAAATTTGGAGAACTTAAAATACATGATTTCAAGTGTTATTATAAAGTTAGTAATTGAGGAAATACAATATTGACATAGGGATACATAAAGTAATGGAACTTAATAAAAAGTCCAGAAATAATTTACATCTATCTGGTCAATCAGACTTTGACAAAGATGCCAAGGTAATTCATCAGAGAAATGACATTCTCTTCAACAGATCGTCTTTAAAAAACTTAGTAAACATGTGGGTAAAATAAGTATCATCTCCTTAAAACATCCACAAAACTAATAAAAAATGAATGATGTACCTAAGTATAAGAAATAAACTATGAAACCTTTAGAAGAAAACATAGGAAAAAATCTTTATGACTTTGGATTGGGCAAACATAAGACATAAAGGAAAAAAAACTCATTGAAATTAACGCTGTTTTTTATTTGTTTGTTTGTTTGCAGAAAGGCACCTCTAAGAAAATCAAAAGGGAAGCCGCATACTAGAATAATTTTTCAACATTTATATCTGATAAGGACATATTCAGAATATACTTAAAATACATTAAAATAATAAGATAAACTAATTTTTAAGAAGGCAAACATTTTGAATAGATATGACATCAAAAAAGATAAAGAATTGAAAATTATCACCTGAAAAAATGTTCAGTGTCATTAGTTATTAAATAAATGCCAACTAAAACCACAATTGGATACTGCTCTTATTCTTTAGAATCAGTAAATTGGGGGAAAAAAAAAAAAAAACGACTATGTCAAGTGTTGGTAAGGATAAAAAGCTGCTATAATTCTCATAAATTTCTGGTAGAGATATAAAATAGTACAATCCCTTAGGAAAACAATCTCTTCTCTCTCTCTCTCTTTCTCTCTCTCTCTCTCTCTCTTTATAAAATGTAAAATTAACATCTACCCAGTGGCAGAGCACTGTTAAACGCTCTCTCTTTCTAAAATGTAAAATTAACATCCACTTCAAAGCATTTATCCAAGAGGAACAAAAGCAAATGTCCACAAAAAAATCTAAATCTATTCATGAATATTCATAGAAACTTTATTCATAATGTCCCCAAGTTGAAAACAACTCAAATGTTACTTAACTGGGGAATAGATGAACAATTGTGGTATGCTCATACATCAAAATACTAGTCAGCAATAAACAGAATATTGTTACCACAACATGGATAGGTCTCACATGCTTCATGCTCAAAAAGAGGGAATGTATGAAATTTCAGACAAAATTATGCTGACAAAAAGTCAATCAGTAGTGGTCAATGGCTGGGAGGAGTAAAAGGAAGTCCACTGACAAAATGCTACAACAGTGGCAGTGGGGTGATGGGAAAATTCTGTATCATTATTTTCCTTAAAATTGGTAAATTTCATTGACTTTATATTATTACTCAATAAATTTTAAATAAAATAGATTTTAAAAAGGCAAAATAATATGTTTTTAGTTAAACATAGAGTGAATTAATCCCAAGCAGACCTAAATTATAATAACTGCTAAGAAAGAAAAAGTTCTTCTTGATGAAGAAAAATAATTCTAGATGATTCTAGAACATCAGAAGGAATACAGGGGACTAGAAGGGACAAATATGTGTATAAATGTAAAATAATACTGAACATTTTATACAAAAGTAATCATGTATTGTAGGTAGCTGATATATGTGTAAAAATACGATAAGAGCAGAGAAAAGAAGGCATGGATAAGTCATGTTAAACCCTTGAAAATCTTCATACTGTTCAAGATGTTACAGCAGCAAAAACCTGATTAGGCTGGAATAACTCAGGGATGCATTCTGAAATCTCTAGGGCAACCCCTTAGAAAAGAAATGTAAGACTGTGTGATTTACAGAAAATAGAGGAGAAAAAATGAAACAAATATATTTGATTAATCCAAAATAACTAAAAAACCAATAAAGGGATAAATAGATTATTGAATTAGAAAACAATGAGATGGTAGACACATCCCCAACTATAACAATTATTTTTTAAACCTTTTATTTAAATTTAACACACAGCATAATGTTAGTTTCAGGTATACAATATGGTGATTCAACACTTCCATACATCACTTGTGCTCATCACAAGTGCCCTCCTTAATCACTATCACCTCTTTAACTAACCCCCCCACCCCCCACTCTGTCTCCTCTGGAAACCACCAATTTGTTCTCTAGTTAAGAGTCTGTTTCTCAGTTTGGCTCTCTCTCTCTCTCTTTTTCCCTCCCTTTGTCCATTTACTTTGTTTCCACCTATGACTGAAATCATATAGAACTTGTCTTTCTCTGACTCATTTTGCTTAGGATAATACTGTCTAGCTCCATCCATGTGATTACAAATGGCAAAATCTCATTTTTTATGAGTAATATTCCATTGTATATATGTATACATCTTTTTTTTAAAGATTTTATTTATTTATTCATGAGAGATACAGAGAGAGAGAGAGAGAGAGAGTGGCAGAGACACAGGCAGAGGGAGAAGCAGGCTCCATGCAGGGAGCCTGATGTGGGACTCGATCCCAGGTCTCTAGGATCATGCCCTGGCTGAAGGCGGCGCTAAACCACTGAGCCACCTGGGCTGCCCTGTATAAATCTTCTTTATCCTTTCATCAGTCAATGGACATTGGGGCTGTTTGCATAATTTGCTATTGTATAATGCTGCTATAACCATCAGGGTGCATGTATCTCTTTCAATTAGTGATTTTGTATCCTTTGAGTAAATATCTAGTAGTGCAATTGCTGGATCACTAAAAATAGTTCTATTTTCAACTTCTTGAGAAAACTACACAATGATTATTTTTATTTAATTTTTGTTTCATTATAATTACTTTTAATACAAATGAACTAAATCATATTTTTTAAAAGATTTTATTTATTTATTCATGAGAGACACTTAGAGAGGCAGAGACACAGGCAAAGGGAGCCACCTAGGCATCCCCTAAATTTTATTTTAAAAAAGAAGGAAAAAATGTTAGCTTAAAAAAAGAGAAACTAGATGCTAAAATCTTAAAAAAATAAAAATAAAAAAAAGGAGAGAGGGCCTGGGTGGCTCAGTCAGTTCAGCATCCGACTCTTGATTTCAGCTCAGGTCATTATCTCAGATCATGGGATTGAGCCCCAGATTGGGTTCTGTGCTCAGCACAGAGTCTGCTTGTCCCTCTCCCTCTGCTCCTGCCCCCACTTGTGCACGCTCTCTCTCTCTCTCTCTCAAATAAATAGATAAAATCATAGAAAAAAAGAGAAGTAAAATGCAAATATATCAAATGCACTCTAAATATAAGAATGCAGTTGGGTTGACAATTGAATGATGGAAGAAGACATATCACACACACTGAGCAAAATAAAGTGACCAGTGCCACAAGAATGGATGGAGGAGATGTCATAAAACCTGTGCTGCTGGAGACAAATAGACACGTTTCGAAATGACAGTAGTTAGGCCAACAGGAAGACATGGCAATCATAAATTCCTACTTTCCTGAAAGCATACTTTCCAATTCTTTTTTAACACAAAAAGCAACAGGACTAAAGGAGAAAAAGACAAACACAGTACCCTGACTGGGATTGTAACCCTCCTCTTCCTACATTAATTGATACAACAAGGAAACAACAAAAAATGAGATCTGAATATCACAAAAAAACAACTGGGCTTGTCCCTTCTACACTGTAAGCCCTAACAACTACAGGGGAAATATTCTTCTTAAGTACACATGACAAGCTGATTCTAAAGTTTATGTAGAAATGTAAAGGATCTGGAATGCAATACAACTGAATGAACAAAAATGATAATGGATTTATGCTAGCAGAGATTAAGGTTCACTTAAAGCTATAGAAACCAAGACAGGGAGATATTGTCCAGAGACAGACAAATAGATTATTAGCACAGGAAGGCAAGACCAGAAACAGACACACACATATAAATTGCCTAATTTATTATTAATAATGATGATGATGATGATCATGATAATAATAAAATAAGACATCAATGCAAATCACTGGGAAAAGAGATGCTCTTCTGAGTCAATAGCACTAGAACCATTATATATCCATGGGATGGAAAAGAATGTTGTGTGGTCCCTCACACAATATAGAAACATTATGTTTTTCAAAAAAATCACAAAACTGGGATCCCTGGGTGGCTCAGTAGTTGAGCGTCTGCCTTCGGCTCAGGACATGATCCCAGGATCAAGTCCCACATCTGGCTTCCTGCATGAAGACTGCTTCTCCCTCTGCCTGTCTCTGCCTCTCTCTCCTCTCTCTCTCTCTCTCTCTCTTTCTGTGTGTGTGTGTGTCTCATGAATAAATAAATAAAATCTTTAAAAAAATCACAAAACTAATTATGAAGGCTCTCATTATAAAATCTAATGAATGAACACATAGTAGATTATCTTCAAGTCTGGGGTAGGACAGGACTTCTTAAATAAGACACACACACACACACACACAAACAGAAGAAAATAGTAATAATTTGTATTTCATTAAAATGAAGAATTTCTGTTCATGGTATACTCCATTAAAGAGAATGAAAAGGCAAGACACAGACCAGGATAAGGTATTTACAATACAGCAAAAATCATTATCCAGAATATATAAAAAATATCTACAAATCAGCAAAAAAACTACCAATTTTTTCAGTCAGCAAAAGACCTAAACTTTATGATACGAATATCATATCCAAAAAGGACATCCAAATGTCAAATAAGCCATAAAAAAGTCAATGTCATTACATATCAGGGATATGCAAATTAAGCCAAAATGTGATACTAACAGATACACACCAACCAAGGTGGTTAAAATAAAATTAAGACCAAGAGGGCCAAGTGTTGATGGGAATGATGAGCATCTGGAACTCTTGTGAATTCTTGGTTGAAATCTAAGTTGGCACAACATCTTGTTTTGGCTGCATCTAGCAAAGATAAACATATGCCTACCACAGAACCCACTCCTACATATGTACCCAGGAGAAGTTAGTACATATGTATACCAAAGTCTGATATAGCTGTATTCATAGGAACCCCAGTGTATTTATAGCAACCCAACATGGAAAAAACCCCAGATGTTCATCAACAGTAGAATAAATAAATGTTGACATATTTATACAATAAATACAAAAGGAAAGAACTAGTACACCAGGAACAACAGACGTCAAGCAAAAGACAAACACAAAGGAGAACTCATTGAATGAGTCCATTTATACGGCCTTCAAAAGGATGATAAAGTCAAAATAGGGTACTTGGGGGATGAGGTTAACAGCATTTTTAGTAATTAGAAATTCTCCTGAGTTTTTAGAAAAGTTGTTTTTCTTGATTGGGATGTTGTGTAAGACCCACTGAATTGTACAGTTAAGATGTGTGCATTGTACTGCACTCACAGTTGTTTACATGTATACACATATGTGTGCATGTGTCCGTGTGAATAGATATGGTATGTACACATATGTGTATATGTACATCTACAAATATACATATGCATACACTTAAATTTTTTTAGCTCATTATCTTTCGCAAATATAGAACCAGTTTCTGACCTTATGTTATCCACATGGCAGGAAATTCCATCCGGGCATTCTTGAGAATACCTCTTCCTCCCAGATTCCTGGGAAAGCTTCAAGGGCTTCACTCCAGCTAGGACCTGAGGGAACAGGTAGCCTTCTCAGTTTGTGGTCCTTGGGCTGTCACAGGGAGCTGGCATTTGCTCAGCCCACGTGGTCTCTCCCTTGAGGACAGCTGGCCCGGTTTGTCTTCACCTAAATTGTGCTGCGTGAATTCTTTTGCCAGAGCTTGAATTCCAGTGACAAGGGCTTCCACTCTCCTGGACCTTTAGAAGCTGCTCACCTCTGAGGTCCAACCACGGAACAGAAAACCAGCTCCTCGCTGCCCTAGGAACGACAACCCACTGTCCTCCCACCAGCTTTGGGGACATCTCAGACTTTGCTCACTTGCAGGTTGGAGTTGTCCCACAGCCCACCACACCACCACCCCAGTACACCCTCAGTCCCCGCCCTCCATCCACCCACCTCGATGAATTTTAGAGCCAGAAAACAAAAGCTGAAGGTACCTTAAGGAACCTTCCACTTCCAACATTAAATTCAAATGGTAGGTACAAAGAAATGCAAAAGCTAACTGCCTTATTTTTTCTTTCAGTCAGAGGGGGGAAAATGACAACAAAACACCATTTTGGGATTCCTAGCTATCCTTTCAATGTATCTATCCATAACCTTCTTTCCAGTCTTTGAGAACCTGCTATTCATTGAATCTGCTTCTGTTGCCATCGGACCCTGGGGGTGCAGAGATTTGGGAGCATGTCATCACAGACCTTCAGCAATGCCTGAATGGCACACCTGATGTATCCACAGCACACGAGGTGGCTGGAGGGCACATACCATGAAAAAGCATTCACTGAGAATCTAAGCACTCTGAATGTTGGCTCCTAATTTCTACTTGCTATCGACACGTCCCACCTCTCTGAAAGGTCCACCCACGTTCCCATTGTTTCCTCCTGCCTGGTGCTTTATTCCAGCACCATCAAAGTGGAAACAGAGCACTCCTACAATCCATCATGGCACAAAAACTCATGACTCAGTCTCGCAAAGGTGTGAACAAAGGGCATTGTTAGTTGGCTGTGGGTGGAAATTTAGATCTGGTCTATTTATTAAGATTTTTCAGTATATTTTGGAGTGTAGACTTGTTGACATTAGAAAACCTTTCTATAAAATCATTTTATTATTTAATAATCCTCATTTTTTTCCCAACAAGTAGATATCAGTCCTTTTACTTCATAGGACGACTGAACAAAGAAAATCCAGATTTACATACCTGGAAATATAATACAAATGAAGTTTTCCCCTTATTTGCATATATCTGAAATGGCAGTTTATTTGAACACTTGGGACGAATCTCTATATCCGTCATGTGTGTGCCACAGAAGGTTGCCTTTTTCTTCTTTATCCTTATTTCGTTGTCATCTTAACTGTGTGAAAACCCCAGCAGTTAGATATTTTATGCAATTCTTCTGCAATGTTCATGTAATCAACAATGAATTTAACTAGCAATTCCCAATAATTGATTAATCATAAGCATGTTTGGGAATGTTATGCCCTCTTTGAAAAAAAGAAAAATGAGAAGTCAATGTCAGTTGTCACAGGCACTCATTACATTTTGTCTCATGTGGCTACTGATACAGTTTTTAAAACCCACAATAATTTGATAGGATTCCTAGAAAACATTACACGCATTTGAGGCCTCTTCAGACCTCAGGTTTGAGTATATAGCAAGGCACAGCCACTAATAATGACTTCCTTGATTTAGAAATGTTTTTAATAAGCAGTAGACATAAAAATGGTAAGTGGGCATTTCATTTAGAACATCTAATGCTGTCATCACTTCTGCTTATTTCACACAAAAACTTGTTTTGTTATGACTTCTACTTGTTCCTCGGAAAGCTCACATCAGCAAGATAACAGGGTGAGATGTACTCAATGTGTCCTTATGATCCTAAGATCCAAGTCGCACGCTTGGCTTTCAAATATTATTGCCCAAGTTGAGTTAAATATAAATGTTTGTGGTTGGGAAAGTGCATTTCCAACTTACTTTCCCGTATGACAGATAGAAAATGTACCAACAGAATTTCACATCTGGTTCTTAGTGCTCTCGGCCCGAGGCGACCTCCTCTTACTTCTTTTCCTGATTATTGATTATGGTCACACATACTGTTTTGTGTGAAGTCAGATGGTCAACTTTTGTCTTTAATATTTCTGGACAAAAATGTGTGGGGTGTTTTCTGTTTATCAGATGTGTAATAACCAGCCATTGTATTGGGTCACACCCCTGGGAATCACTGTTAGTAATCGTGTGTGTGCTTGTATGTACATGTGTTGAGAGAACAGTTGGCTATGACTCTGAGTAGAGTCAGTTCACTATGTTCTCACCCCCAGATCGCTGTCTGCTGGGCTGGCCTCATCCTTCCCATGTGTGTTACTCTCGCAAACCGGATGATGGGTCTGCAGCTTTTCAGAGGCACCTCCTCGTTACCCGTGCACCTCATCTTTTCTTAAAACATGTAAGGTTTCCTGCAGATGGAGCTTTATGAAAAGCCAGGCATGAGAAGTTTAAATTAGCCTATTGTCCCAGGGTCTGATTCTTATAGGATTTGTTTGGGGGAAATTTGGGGGAAAAGATTAATTTAGAAACTATTATTTCCTTCTCTTACTACCTGGTGTTGAAAACTGTTACTTTGCCTCTGTGAGCCTCAGATTCCTCATCTGTAAAATGGAAATAATTATACAAATGGCATGTTTGCTTTAAATTACAGATGGCTGTTACATGTAAAGGGGATGCTGTGAACGCTAGCCAAAGTGATTATGTGCCAACTGAAGCTGGGGCTACCTCTCTTGTGACTAATTCTGCTGGGGCAGGAGCCGTGTCCCAAAGTGGGCACTAAATCAGAGTTTAACAAATCCCTGCTTGGCAACGCCTCAGTGTCCTGGAAAAAGAGATGAAATTTATGCTTTTGGTGGGAAATAACTTATCCCTACAACACTACTTCTTCTTATTTATTCTTAGAATTTCAGCTATCCTTGTGAGGTGGTCACATGGCAGATCCAACCTCCTACTTGTCTTTCATCTATCTAAGCATGGCGAGTGTCCTGTCTTCCTTCCTTTCACTCAATGTCCCCCATCCTCATATACTCAAGATGAATAAAACCAGATTGACATCAGAACCTTCTGGGGGCTCATCCTCCTCACTTCTCCATTCAGTCAATGGGGGTGTCTATGCAAATTTTGGATACTGTCTACCACTGGTGCCATCTTGTTCCCTAAATCCAGACTTCTTGGGTCTGTTAGTTACTTACTCAAAAGGTTCCCTGTGTTCCCATCTGTAGGACACATCTTTGCCCGAGGCATTCTTCAAGCTTACCTGGACACCCAGCAACACTTTCCTGTCTAGTCTTCTGTCCTCAGTCTCACTCCTCTCAAAAGCTTCAATGGATTGTGCAATGTGCCTCTGCTTGATGAGCAGTAATGTCACTAGGCACTGCCCTGGGCAAGGACCCAGATGGACCCTGTTATTAGCTTGGACATACTCCTCACTTCTAAGGTCACAGGCTCACAGCCACACCCCTTCTCCCCACACAAGCATGTTCCACCCGGCAGACCCCTTTCTGCTTCCCACAGGACTTTTGCATCCTGCCTTCCCCCGCATAGCGTTGTTTAAACCAGTCCTCATATTTCAACGCTGTTGCTAGGCATCAGCGTCCAGTTCTGGGTATCAGTTGACCATCATGCAGCTAAAAGAATAAGTCTGATCAGAATATGAATAAATTCAGTGAATTAAAAACAAAATGTCTACAAGGTCACAACCTTCAATTTCAGAGAGCTAATGTTGATGAGCCATGAAATAGATATTTAGTTAAGAAAGGGCTACTGCCTATTTGTAGGGTAGAGCTTGAAGGAGTCTAGGTTTGCACAGTCCTATAAGATGGTAAGATCCCACTGGATATCTGAAGTCTGTCTTCTTCACTGACTCACCAGGACAGGAGGCAAGACACTTAGCTATGCTAAGATTTTTCATCTATTAAAATAAAGATTCCGGGCTAGAATTAATCTCTGAGGAATTTTCCATTGACTTATTATGAATCAAATATTTGGGGTCTGTAATTCCACCTCCTTGACCTCAGGAGACATGTGCAATGATACTTCATTCCTATTTTGATTAAATATATTCACTCAACATTAAAATAATGGAGTCATTTTATACATACAATAGTACCACCATGATGGCTGCTCACATAACCACCAGAGACTGTCCCTTGCCTTCCCATAAATGGTGCATACACTGCAACTCTGTGCTCAAAATACAACAAAGACAAGAATGACCCCAGGAACACATAGTCCTGTGCTGACACCACTAGATGCAAAGGCCAAAATATTGGATCTGCTTGTCAAATGAGGTCAAGGAAACCAGAGGGCTACCTAAAATGTGTATTTATAAAATTAGTTGTCCTCGGGTAAATGTGAATGAAGCTGGTGGCTCCTGAAGTGTGAGTGTGGCTGAATCTACGTGGAACACGCACAGTCCACCTACAGCAGCTGCCGCGGCCATCATGTCTTCCCCAAGGCTGAGAGTCTTGGTCTGTTGGGGCTGCTGTAGCACAGCACCAGACTGGGAGGCTGGACATACAGGAGGCCGGCAGGGCTTGGTTTCGGTGAGGCCTCTCCTCCTGATTTGCGGGTGGCCATCCTCTCAGGGCTTCCTCCCCAGTGAAGAGTGAAAGCTCTGGTGTCTCTCCCTCCTTTGTAAGGGTCCTAGTCCTAAAGGACCAGGAATGACTTCATGTAATCATAGTCACCTCCTTAAAGACCCACCTGCGTGGGGGGCTAGGGCTTCAACCTGAATTCCCGGAGAGCACAGTTCAGCCCATAGCAATGCCCTCCATTGGGATTCCAACGAAGTGATGAATCTCCCCAAGTAATCCTCTGCAGGCAAATGCTGGATTTGCTTTCCTGCCAGTCTTACAGGTCAGGAGTTACTTTGGACTGCACAGTGCTACACTCATGTGCATACACACACTCATACACATATACTCACAGATGCGTGTACTACACCTCTTTTCACAGAGTGCTTGCCTGTGCTGCCCTTGGTGTCTTGAGTTTTCCACTCTGCAGTTGCAGCAGGAACGCTGAACCTAAGAATGATAGATGTTGAAATAGAAAAATCCCCAAGGCAGGCCCATGTCTCTGCCCAGCATTTTGAGGCAAATAACCTCCATAAAACACTGAAGCCATCATTAGTAAAACCAACGGGAAAGGAGGAGCTAAAATAGAGAATATCTGTATAGTTCCACCTCTTTCCACTTTCATGGAGCCTTCATGTCATCATTCCATGGTTGCTGATGGTAAATAATTATAAATAAAGAATATTTTTTCCAGAAGATCATGGTAATTCTGGCAGTTTTACTCAGATTGATGCCATCCATTCTGGAAATTTCCCTGCCTCCATGTTGTCTTCACTTTTAGATGGTTCGTTTCTATACACCATTTCAATCCTTTACCCTCACTCTGTGTGTTCATGTGCACGAAGAGGTTAATGAATGCTGCTCCAAGGAGGAACTTTAGATTTTGTTCTCTTGATTTCTCTACAAATAGAGGAAAAATGCAAGCTAACATTATATTTCATTTTAATTTTCTTACCTCATAAAACTGAATTGAAAATTTGGATAAAGTCACCAATTAATCTTCCTACCATTATTCTGCTCATCACTGAGTCTACTGTAGTTATTGAGTTGGCTGAGCTGGCCAGTTTTTTAAAAATTATTTATTATTTTTTATTTAAATTCAATTAATTCATATATAGTGTAGTATTAGTTTCAGAGGTAGAGTTCAGTGATTCATCAGTTGCAGATAACACCCAGTGCTCATCATGTCACATGCCTTCCTTCATGCCCGTCACCCAGTGACATCATCCCCTCACCCACCTCCCCTCCGGTGACTCTCAGTTTGTTTCCCAGAGTTCAGAGTCTCTCATGGTTTGTCTCCCTCTCTGATTTCAATTTTTTTAAATTTTTTCCTCTCTTCCCCTATGCTCTTCTGTTTTGTTTCTTAAATTCCACATGAGTGAGATCAGATGGTAATTGTCTTTCTCTGATTGACTTACTTCACTCAGCATAATACCCTCCAGTTCCATCCACATCAAAGTAAATGGTAAGATTTCCTCCTTTCTGATGGCTGAGTAATATTCCATTGTATATATACACTACATCTTTATCCATTCATTTTTCTACGGACATCTGGGCTCTTTCCACAGGTTGACTATTGTGGACATTTGCTCCTTTGAACACTGGGGTGCAGGTGCCCCTTCAGATCACCATGTCTGTGTCTTTGGGGTAAATACCATACCTAGTGGTGCAGTTGCTGGATAATGGGGTAGCTCTATTTTCAACTTTTTGAGGAACCTCCACACTGTTTTCTAGAGTGGCTGTACCAGCTTACATTCCCACCACAGTGCAAGAGGGTTCCCCTTTCTCCACATCTTCGCCAACATTTGTTGTTTCTTGTCTTGTTAATTTTCACCATTCTCATGGTGTGAGGTGGTATCTCACTGTGGGTTTGTTTTGTATTTCCCTGATGAGCTGGCCCGTTTTTATACATAATGGTATTTGAATCATTGTGTGTAATTTGGCTTTGATGATAGAGACCATCTTAAAGAAATAGCATCCTGATGTTATTTAAAAACACTTATTTGGTTATTTTCAAATGTTTAATTTGAGTTCATTTAATCATTTAGCAGGCATTTGTTGATTGCTCATTTTGTGCCAGGCCCCCCATTACAGGACCTGAGGACATAGTATCCTGGGGTGCTTCCACTCACCCTGGCACCCACATCCTGATGACAATGTGCTAGGAACAGTTTGGGATCACTCTATCCATGGGTAAGTTATGTAAGGGCAAGCACCATGATTTCATACATCATTCTTTCATCTCTCAGACACATGGGCAAACATACTGACACACGTACACACACACAGGTATACACAACTATACAAACACAGACACACACAGAAATACACACACAGACAAATAGAGACATATACCCTTCTATCCTGTTGCTCAGACTTCCCATTTATCCATCTTAAGTCAGAAAGTTTTCTTGTTCCCAGTCAAAAATATCCTCAAAGGACAGAAATGTCCGAATGATGTGCTATGGAATGTAAGGCAGGTCCAAGAAGATAATTGGAAATGCTTCTCGGGGCAGCCCCAGTGGCCCAGCGGTTTAGTACCGCCTTCAGCCCGGGGCGTGATCCTGGAGACCCTGGATCAAGTCCCAGGTCGGACTCCCGGCACGGAGCCTGCTTCTCCCTCTGCCTGTGTCTCTGCCTCTCTCTCTCTCTCTCTCTCTCTCTCTCATAAATAAATAAATAAATAAATAAATACATACATACATACATACATACATACATACATACATACATAAAATCTTAAAAAAAAAGAAGAAGAAATGCTTCTCAGCTCAGCAACCCAGCAGTGATGTGAGGTGGAAACTGCCATAGGAGATGCCCTAGAGGGGTCGGCATGAGTTTGGAAGTGGGGTTTTATCTTACTGGTTACAGATTACCCTCTCGACAGAATTGTCATATCTCGTATGTTACCCATCACTTTCTTTTTATGCATTAAAATCCTGGCCTTGGTCGCAGAAAGACAGCCTAGAACACCACACTCACTCTGCTGGCTGCGAGGACAAGGTCTCATTTGATAGGACAACTAAGCACCATGGTTGGATCTCCAGTATGAAAGCTTTAATTTTACAAACACCTGTTAAAATCTAATCACAGCATGAGAAATTACACTGACTAGAGTTGCAATTTTTATGATAAATCATGGTATAATTTCATCTATAGGGAGGGGAAAAATCAGTGAAATAACCTACTAAACTGCTCCAGAATGTGAGAAATCTTTAAATGACATAAGTATCATAGTGCAAATAACGTCTGTCAGCCTGGGAGAGAGAGACAGCCATCCCGGAGACTTGGGATTTCACTGTGCAGGTAACTGCTAAGTCATTATTCCTTCTCAACTGGAAAGTACATGATTTTGGATGCTAATTTAACCCTGAATTCAGATTGACCATCTATCACCCGAAACCTTGAAATTTAACATGATTTCCAGGCTACATCATAACTTAGAACATAATACAAGGTATTAATTACAAATCTCAGTTTTCCATCAAAGATATGAACAATGACCCTTTAAGTGCCAATGTTTGAAACATGGGAATATTCAAATATGTTTTTTTTTTTACTTTTTTTAAAGATTGGTTTATTTATTTGAGGGGGGCAGGAAGGGAGGGAGGGAAATCTTCAAGTAGACCCCCTGCTGAGTGCAGAGCCCAAGATGGGACTGGATCCCAGGACCCTGACATCATGACCTGAGCCAAATCCAAAGTCAGACACTCAACTGACTGAGCCACCCGGGGGCCCCAGATCTAGGGTGAATTTAAACCATCATATATTTAAGATTAAATATCTTATACATAAGATATTGTTTCTGTGGGTTCTATTCCTTCGGGTTCTCTGCCTTGCCCATTCAATCTCCTAATGGCATACAGGCCATAAATAACCCACACATGCCACACCCACATCCACAGCTCCAATAACACTCTCACGAGGCAGGTGGCAAATATGCAGCTGCAAGAGTGACTAGTTTCCCAGGACTACACAGAGATGGGATTTAATCCTGGGGTAGACCAGAGATTGTGCAGCCATACCACTGCCGACACTTAGAGACAGGTAGTCTGTGGTCCAGCTGTGCCTGGGTGATGCCAAGGGACCGGATCTCCGTTGGCCCAGGAGCATCAGGAGGATCGCATGGCAAGTCTGCCGTTAATGAGGGCTGACGCAGTGTAAGATTTTGCTATCCTGAACCAGGTTCTTGGAAATGTTACAAACAGAATGACCACGTGATCTAGGACTTCCACTTCTGGGCATACACCAACAAGGATTGCACACAGAGTCAGATAAATGCACACAAAAGTTCACAGCAGGGGCATCTGGGTGGCTCAGTGGTTGAGCGTTTGTCTTTGGCTCATGTCGTAACCCTGGGGTCCTGGGTTCAAGTCCCACATCAGTCTCCCCACCTGCTTCTCCCTCTGCCTGTGTCTCTGCATCTCTCTGTGTCTCTCATGAATAAATAAATAAAACATTACCAAAAAAAAAAAAAAGAAAGAAATATTCACAGCAGCATTATTCACAGTGGCCCAAATCTGGAACCAGCCCACATGCCCATTGATGACAGGGTGATAAACAAATCTGGACCTATCCATACCGGGGAACATCATGCAGCCATAGAAAGGAATAAGGTCCTGATACAGGCCAGAGGGAGGATGAACATTGCGAACATAACGCTCCGTGAAAGTGGCCAGGCACAGAGGGCATGTATCAATGCCCCCATTCCTATGAGCTGCCCAGGACAGACATGTCCATAGAAACAGAGCAGATGAGAAGGTGCCAGAAGCTGATGGAGGGGAAGATGAGGAGAAACTGTTTCTTGGACAGAAGGCTTTTGTTTAGGGATGGAACTTGATTAAGGTGGTGACTACACAACATCGTGAATTTGGAAAGGCCATGGGTTTGTGCACTTTTAAGTGGTTGGTTCTAAGAGCATTTTACTTCCATTGAGGAGAAAAAGGAACATATTTCACGTGTAGAAGCCCCACGCTGCAAAGAGGACAGCTCCTGACCCTTACCACAAAACACTGGCACAGAAGCTGCACATGTCACAGCCCGTCCGTGGCTGCTACGACCTACACATGATCCCTGGGACAGCACCCAACACGGGCCCCGGCAAAGGCCTGGGCTACGCTTCCCAGCAGCGTGAGGTGGGCCTGAGAGCTACCTTCTAGAGGACACGGCCCCCTCCGTGGAGAGAAGCAGAGGACGGCAGCCACGTACCCAGGCGGATGTTATTTGTGGACCTGCAGAAACCACCACCAGCAGGACAAGACAGAGCCAGAGACTCCACAAGGATGCACTGACCTGCCACTTCAAAGATGTCACCAGCCAGAAGCAGCCTGATGAGCAAACATCCCAAACGGGACTCCTTCCCGAAAAGAGAGGTCACGCTGACACTGAGGGATTGCTGAGACTTTTCTGGACTCTGCGAGTGGTCCCTGCCAGGGGCTGGCCTGGCTTAACCCCAGAGTGACACCCTTGGTGCTGGGCCACTTGGGGGCTCTGAGTCATGACCCGCAGGACCACAGAGCACACCTAGAGTTGGGGCTTCGCAGGGCCCACCCAGGCTTCCCGGGTCACAGAGGCGACCCCTCCAGAGAGGAGTCAGTGGGGTGCAGGTGAGGGCCGGGGAGGGAAGAGCCAGCTGCCAAGGCCCCATGACTTCCAACAGCTGGCTTCCCATCTTGAAATGATTGCCACTGCACTTGCAAGAAGCAGAGGCTGGGCCCTTACCTGTCCTTTATCTCTTGCAGAGTCTGACACCGTCAGATCTAGCCTGAGTCTGGTTCCTTCTCTGTCCTTAGGTGAGTGTGCCACTTGTCCCTGCCCTCCCTTTCATGGTCACACTCTCACTGCCCCTACAGTCCAAAGGGCTTGTGGCCCAGAGAGCCGCCCTGGCGCCCCACTGCTGTCCTCGGCGCTCCTCCCAGGCCCAGGCTGCTTCCCAGACGGGATCCGTCCACGTCCCGTGTCCAGCGACGACTGTCCAGCAATCAATATGCTTGGCCAGCAGGGAGGGAGCCCCCCGAGAAGACCTGCACAGCTGAAGCCCTCCGCCAACTGGGCACTTAAGAGGAAGACTGTATAATTAAGTGGAGGCTTGCTCCCGGCCCCCCAGGGCACTGGGCGGTATTAGGAAGGAGCCCCTCTCATTACCAGCAAAGAGCACCAGGATTGGTCATCGGTCAGGCCTCTCATGGCCCTTTTGTCACCACCCTTTTGAGGAAGGAGAGTGCACTTTTCCTCGGAGCTGGTCTTGCCAAATGTTATCATTTGAAAAGCCGTGAAAGAGAGGGGCTGGGCCTAGGGGTATACACAGCCCCATATGCCAGAGACAGCGATACAAGTGTAATTCTAGACTATTATAGTGACACACAAGATCATTTCTGCCCCGGAACACGAGACAGCGGAGGGGATTATGCAGGACTGGCTGTCACGCAATGAAATTTTCAGAAATCTGTTAACCCCAGCTCAGACCCAGTGAATATTTTATTGCTTAACACTGAGGAAAAAAATCACTTCGCAGCCTTTTGGCTAAGATCAAGTGTAACACTGAGGAAAAAGTATATTTATTAACTATAGAGAGATCCAGTCTCCAGGCCAGCTGACGAGCGGGGAGGGAAGCTGCCTGCTTGCTGCCCTGCAGGTGGGCACACACCACACCCAGGCTGAAAAAGGCAGGGGGTGAGCACAGGGGGGTCAGGGTCTTCCCAAGAGGGGCCCACGTCTCCCAGCCCTACCACGGAAGATGCTGAGAGCAATCACCAGGACACGGGGCCGGTGGGGAGCAGCCAAGGACTCCCAGAGATGGAGGGAGAAGCTTTGTGGGGCCAGACTCTCTTCATAAATGTTTTCTTTCAAACGTAGGAAATCATGCTATATGTTGGACTTACACCATCTTTCATCATAACAGCAAGGAAAGATAGTTTTTATTTTGGAGGGAAATGGGAAACAAAGCACAATTTAGGGTCATAGACCCTAGGAGGAAGAGCCTGCTGCCGACTGTGCATGATAGCCACAAAAGGGACCTTGAAATGCATGGTCATCACGAGCATCCCCCAATAAACTGTGGATCCCTTATCCATCCGGTGGTTTGGCTCAGTTAAACACATCACACTGGGGACCTGGGTGTGCTTTCCCAGCTCGTCGGGGAGAAAGGACGGTGGAGAGAATGTGTCAGGAGAGAGACCAGTGGGGCAGCCTGCCCCCCTTAGGCAGGGGGAGAGGCAAGGGGTGCTTGCTGGGGTCCCCCGCTTGGGGCTGCAGGAGGGAGAGGGCCCCTGTCAGCTGAGGTCTGGACCCAGGGACTTCTTCGGGCAACCCTGCTTTCTCCCACATCATGGCTTCTCCCATCCTGCCCAGGGAAACTGAGTCAGGAGCTGCCTCAGGTCTGTGGATTTTATAGACAGAGATACCTCTTGCCCAGAACTTTGCAAGGCTGGAGCAGTTCTCCCTCCAAGACGGATGGGAACCAAGCTGCCTTCGGCAAATAAGCCACTTCTACCCAATAAATCCGTTTCTATGTCATTCAACCCCCGCTTTGTCCTCGTTAAGGTAACTGGATTAAAAACTGAATAAATACGTACACTTGAAGCAAAGCAGCGAGGGTCACAAAATACAAATATGCAGTTTATTTCAAACAACTCATTCCCGGGCCTGCTTCTGGCCCCGGCCTGCACACACGCGCAGATACAACAACAATGGAACTGCAGCTTGGCCTGGCTTTTTAGCAAATCGCCGAGATTACTGAGATAACGTTTGCCCACCAGTGTCACAAGGTCATGGAAAAAACCAACACAATATGCTTCTCCAAACCCACCCCATCTGAACACCAGCTCCCAGTGTAAGCAGAGCCCAGGGGGTGCGCCAGCAGAACAAAAGCAGCCCTCTGCTAATTGACTGAAAAATTAGCCAGGTCCCCCCGTGGGAGGCCCAGGAGGCTGCAGCAGATGGAGGCGGCTTGGGCGCCGCGGCTCAAAAAGCCACTCAAAACCTGCTGCAGATCCGCCACAATTATGGGTCACAACACGGCTCTGTCACACGCAGCTCAACGAGGGCCGGGAGCAGGGAGGGGATGGCCAGCCCCCGTGTCCGCTCTGCCCAGAGCTCCTGGGGCGCTCACATCAGGCTTGGGGTGTGTGTGTGTGTGTGTGTGTGTGTATGTGATGGTTTGTGTTGTGGGGTTGGTTTGTCTTGTTTCTAGACACTCAGCCTCTGGCCCAAACAGGTGCTTCTTCTTCTTTCTTTGATTCCACTGGTTCAAGTTATTTCTATTTCAGCAGCTTCGGCCCCAGCTTTGGTCAGTGACCACTGGGCACCAGAAGGGTCTGTGCAGTTGTTCATCGTCAACACACAGGGTTCATGGGTGCGTACACATGCGTGTGCACACGTGAGGCCACACTCGTGCGCCAGCACACCTCTCCTAGCACAACAGCAGCAGTGCTGGCCGGGGTTATTTATTCTTCTAATAAGAGATAAAGCCCCGTGCCCCCCACCCCCGGTCTGGTGGCTTAGACCTCAATCAGAGGTCTGCCCCTGAGGTCTCCAAGTGCCGCTTGGCGACCACGAGCTGCATCGTCTCCTGGAGCCTGAGAGCAGGACGTTCTAGGACAATCGACGTTGGGAGATGCTGTAGAGGCAGAACGGAGAAGTAAATGATGGAAACCTGACCCTCCACTACCCAGGCTTCTTTGTCTTTTACCAGAAGGAATAAATATCCAATGCAATAAAGTAGGAATTTTATTCCACTCCTCTTGAATGAGAAGAAATCAAGTTTACTTACGTTGAGTAATCCTTAGCTCTGAAAATAAGGTTTCAGTTGCCTTCCTGTGATTGTCACAGTGTTAAAAGTATCCATTGTAGATTAATTTGTATGCAATCTCACCATACATGTATTTCTTCATTTTTGTCTCAAGTTTCTATAGACCATGGTACTTCATTGGTAAAAGCTTAATTTCATCACTGTGATGTGAAAAGTGTTATAAAACCACATCCCGGAAAGAAAAATGAAGACATTCATGCCAGCCTATATACTGCTGATGATTAATTAAATATAGGATACACTTTATATCTTTATATACTCATTTCCTTCTGAGGTATAGCAAGTGTTCTAATAGTTATTAAAAAATCGAATCATTTAAAGTTGCCAAATTATTTTTAACATGCTAAAAATGATAGACCATCATTCTACCAATTCTGGAAAAAAGAACACGAGAGAAAAACCACCAATAATCCTGCAAAGCAGATGTTTTTCATCACTTTGTCTATTCCCTTTTATTTTCTCCATGCCAAGATTTTATTTGAGATTAAATATAATTCACAATTTTGCAGTATAACCTGCTGCACTTAACATTATTCCAAATCTGCTTTTTCATATTGCTTCAATCTCTACAATCCCCCTCTTAATAGTTTAGTAAGTGACATTACCATAACTTACCTAGTTATCCGCTATTACAGGCCATTGGGGTTTTTCCCTTGATGATGATCTTTAAGTTCTCACACCGTAAGATGGCCTTTCCTTGGTGTGTGGTGGTGTGCGTCTGTGCCGACTTGTGCCAACACAGTCACAATCATGATATAGAACAGCCCCATCACATCAGAAACTCCCTCTGCTCCCTCTCCCTTTATAGTTGGCTCTTCCTCTTCACTCTGACCCCTAGCAACCCTGATCTATTCTCCATCATTATGGTTTTGCCTGCCTGAGAATGTCATATGAATATAAATGGGGCTCTACAGTACATAGCCTTGAAACTGGCTCCTCTCACTCAGTGCGATGTCTTTGAGACCCTCAAATCGTTGCGTGTCTGAGCAGCACATTCCTTGTTACTACTGAGTCGTTAGTATTCCCCGGTGTGGCCCTCCTGGAGCTTGTTAATCCATTTACCTGGTGAAGGACACTCAGCTGGCTGCCATTGTTTGGCTATTAGAAATAAAACTACTATATACATATATATTTGTGTGTTTGGGTTTTGTGTGACCACAGATTGTCATTTCTTGGATAAAGACCCAGGAATGGAGTTACTGGCTTAGGTGGTGAATGCACAGTGAAGATGATAAGGGACTGAAAAATTGTGAGACACCGGGGTGGCTCCATGGTCGAGTGTCTGCTTCTGGCTCAGGTCACGATCCTGGGGTCCCGGGATTGAGTCCTACATCTAGCTCCCCAGCAGGGAGCCTGCTTCTCCCTCTGCCTCTGCCTCTCTCTCTCTGTCTCTCATGAATAAATAAATTAAATATTTAAAACAAAAAATCATGATAAGAAACTGATAAATTGTTTACCAGGAAGGCTGCACCATTCTTCATTGCCACCAGCGATGTGTGTTCCACGTGTTCTCCATCTTCACCAGCGCTTGGGACTGTCTCTAATTTTTATTCTAGCTACATTATCAGGTGTGTAGTGCTGGCTCATCATGGTTTTATTTTGCATTTCCCTAATGGCTGATGATACTGAACATCTTTTCATGTACTATTTGCTTCTTCTTTAGTGAAATGTCTGTCCAATTATTTTGCTCCCCGTTTTTAGAGAAGGGGGGGAGAAAAAGAGAGAGAGAGGAAGAAAAAGAATATCAATAGCAACTGGGGCACTGAGGGCAAAGACTGACATGGGGCTCAATCCTACAACCCTGAGATCATGACCTGAGCCCAAATCAAGAGTCAAATGCTCAACCAATTAAATCACCTGGGGGCCTCTATTTTGGCAAGTTTTAATTGGATAGACTTTTTACAGTGTAGTTGGGGGGGTTATATTTATTTATATTATATAATATATATATTTTTTCTGAATACAAGTCCTTTTTCACGTATGTGATTTACAAATATTTCCTCTTAATCTACATTTTGTATGTCATTCTTTTAAGTTAACCCTGTCTTACAGAGAGCAATTTTTTAAAATTTTGATGAAGTAACTTTTATATTTTTTCTCAGTAATTGAACCATTTTTGGCAAGTTGTTGATACTCTTAGTGTACTGTTGTCTATAATTTCCCGGACCCTGTTAATATCTGTGAGGTGATATCACTTCCTTTATACTTCATATTGGTGATTCGTAGATTTTTCTCTCTTTTCTGCCAATCTACCTAGAAGTTTATCAATTTTATAGATGATTTTTTTAAAAAGCAGCTTTAGTTTTTTTCCCTTTCTCTGTTTTTTTTTTAATTTCATGGATTTCTGTCTTATTTCTATTATTTTTCTTGCCCTTTGTTTATTTATGTTTATTTTGCTCTTCTCTTTCTGTCTTCTGAAAGAAGAATCCAAATTAAATGGATTTTTAATTTGAAACCTCTCTTAGTTTTTTATGCATACTTTCAATACTATCAGTCCACCTCAAAGAACTGTTACAAGTACATCCCACACATGTAATATGGTATATTTAGCTTTATTTTTATTCAACATGTTTCCAATGTCCTGTGACATCTGCCCTTTCTTCCATGGATTATTCAAAAGTACATTGGTTAATTTCTAAGTATTTGGAGAATGTTCTTGATATCTTTCTTTTACTGGCTTGTAGTTTAATTCTATTACGGTTTAAAAACATGTTTTGCATTATTTCAATTCTCTTCAATTAGTTAAGGTTTGTTTTATGGCTATAGATATGGACTCGGTGAATGTTACAGGTGCATGTGAGAAGAATGTGCATTATCTGTTGGGGTGGAACGTTGTTTAAATCTGAGTGAGGCCCTGTTGTTATTCAGCTCTTCCATATCCTTTCTGATGTCCTGTACACAGGTAATATCTGCTATGGAAAGGTGAATGTTGAATACTGGTGAGGCATTTTGAAAAACGTCCCTCAAAACTGTCAAAGTTATAAAATAAAATTTTTAAAAAAGGAAATTTTGAGAAATGGTCATTGCCAACAGAAGCCTTAGCAGCCATCATGACTACATGTAATGTGGTCTCATGGATGGAATTTGGGAGAAGAAGGAAATTAGTGAGATACGAGAGCAGCAAAAGAAATCAGAATAAAGTACATAATATTGAATCAGTATTGATTCATTAACTCTGATAAAGTTACCATTCTAGTGTAAGATGAAAGGAATTGTAAGATAAGGAAAACTGGGTGTGGGATCTATGAAAATCCTCTGCACTATCTTTGCAACTTCTCTGTAAACCAAAATCCATTTTAAAATGAAGTATTTATTTAAAAAGTAAGTAGAGATAAAATTCAATATAATTAAAATCTCTGTCCTTCTAAAGACATCACTAACAAAATTAAAGGTGAGTCAACAACTAGGGGAAAATCTCCACAATATTCATATCTGGCAGATAGCTTTTATGCAGAATAGATAAAAGCATTTGCAATTCAATAGTAAGAAGACCTACAATCTACTTTTAATAAAAGGAGAAGACTAAAGGTAGGGCTACAGTTCACCAAGGGGGAGAGAGAGATAGCCAATATCCCCACAAGAAGATTCTCAACATCATTAGTCATTAAGCAAATGCAATTCTAAGCCACAGTGAGGTCACACTACACACCCACTAGAATGACTAAAATTGAAAACAATTGACAATATTAACTTTGAAAGCAATATTAACTTTAGGGCAACTACCCAGCTAATAGGAGTGTGACGTCATATGGCTATTTTGTGAAAACACTTTCATGATTTCTTATAAAGCTAGACACTCGCTTACTATATGATCCAGCAATTCTGCTCCTAGATATTTACCCAAAATCTTGTACAGGAAAGTTCACCGCAACTTTGATTATAATTACCAAAAACTGGAAACAATCCAAATATCCGTCAGCAGGTAAATTGATGTCACGGTGCATCCATACTATGGACCACTACTCCTGAGCAGCTTAAAGGATCACATTACTGGTTCAACAACACAGGAGGATAGTAAACGCACTATTCTGAGCAAGAGACATCGAGCACAGAAGTATGATTCCATGTACACAATGTATAGGGAAAGGGAAAGCTGATTAATTGTGACAGGAAGCCAATGAGTGGCTGCTTTGGGCTTGAGACAAAGGGTAGGGACATACTGGGAAGGGAACCTTTTGGGATGATGGAAATATTCCATATCACAAATGGAGGGGTAGTTTCACTGAGGCACACCTATTTCAAACCTCATTAAAATGTATGCTTCCTATTTGTGCATTATATCGTTTGTAAATTATACCTCAATAAAATTGATTTATAAAAATAATCTATGACTCAGAAGATCACTTCTACAGGGTAAAGTAGAGAACACATTCTGATAGAACCCAGGTTAAACCCCCAAGCAGCGATGGGAATCTGCACTGGCCACATGATAGTCACTGGGAGGGTGATGAAAGGATCCTCGGTGCTGGACCAGCACCAAAGAATGACTGACATGGTGATTTCTTTGGGCTGCAGGTCACAGAAACAATGTTTCTAAACTTGGAAAAGGATAGGACAGAGCACCAGGGACTTTGGGGACATATGCAGAAAAAAAAAAAAAGGATGGGTAGATCAGCACTGCAATGACAGGACATCTAAGCATCGTACATCAGCAGTAATTCCTTGAAATACTGTTGTCCATTGTTCTCGGGATATGGGAACTTGAGGTACTTAGAGATGATTCAAACTTAAAAACCCTGATATGTCGGATGTTTTTGGATACTTTGACTTCATGTTAGGAGTAATATGATCTGAATTGCTTCAGAAAAATAAAGATGAAATCTCAGAACCAACTGACAAATAATATAGCTCAAGCTTGAGAGGCAGCCCTCATTAAAACACACAGAGACCCTGTCAGTAAATACAAACATCTGCTTTATATGTCCCCATCTCTAAACAAAAGTTTGAAAAGCTTCCAAAGTTAACATTGGTTGCACACACACACACACACACACACACACACACACACACACATAGCATGTGTACATACAGAGAGAGATATAAGTGTGGGGTTTTGTGTGTTCTCATGTCTCTGTCTCCTATCACATTCTAGGGAAGCAAAAATAAAACCAGTCCTGGGGATCCTGGTTGTCCTGACTGAAAACAAGAACAAGATGCTGTTTCTTTTGTCTTTATTTGAAGGTTTTGTGATAAGTAAGTGAAATCATTGAGGCAAAATACAAGAGATGAGTTGTCTGAAACGAAATGCAAAAATTAAGTGCCAGGGCATAGTGAAAAACCAAAAAAAAAAAAAAAAAAGATCTAGGCTGGATGTCACAGGGGTCTCAGCCAAGCTACACTTGGAGCACCCTGGGGGACCCTGGGGGACTCTGGGGGACCCAGCACAGACCTGGGGAGGGAGCAGGAGCATCAGGTAGAATGATTCTGTGGTCCCTTTGGTTGCCCACATGGATCGCCACAGAACCACCACAATACGCTCAATTTGAAAAGTATTACATGTTCAATGAATGCCCAAGTACTGGAAATAGTAAAATCTAAAGTCAGGGAATGACAAGAAACCTTGAATACCCTTTATTTTAAAATGTTTGTCTGACTGACCAGAGATCCAGAGGCCAAAGTGATTCTGAACTCCCCCAGGCTTGCTTATGACAGGTGGAATGGAGCCGGGTCTCATACCCTGTTCTTCACCCATCGCTCAGGGGATGGCCCTCTGCACACATGGTGGTCACTCACATCTGAGGGCTCACAGAAATTCTGAAAGCAGGTGGTATGTGGGGACCCAGCTTTTCCAACTCCTTCACCAACTAAACATTACACAAGTGTGCAGGTGCATACAGTGCACGTACCTGTGCAAATCCACACCTTTTGAAATCGTGCATTGTGCTTCTTCCTTTGCTTCATAGTCAAAATTCTAGGAGAAAAAATAGACATCTTCTTATCTGTATTGACTTCCTCCCTAAAGCTCCTACTTCTGTCCTCCTGATTGCCTGGAATGTGCTCTCTTGTCACCAGTCACATCTCAGGTTATATGCTAATCGGATACCTGCCATTGCCTGTTCGTAGCCACCTCCTTCCTAGTTGCGCAGCCCTGTTTTCCCCTCATGACCTTTGCCAGTGACTTTCCCTTGACCCTGTTTTAAATGCACATGTTGTTCAGAGTCCACCCCGAGTCTCCCACCTTCTCCCCCTCATGCATTCTCTGTCTCCAGCACTCACCTACACCTACTGACAATCAGCTGTCTGCCTCTGACAAGACAGATGCTTGTAAACACCTTCCAACTCGATGAATTCTACTCACACACCCCCGTTATAGCTCAAGCCGGACATTTCCCAATAGCATCCACCTTGCCTCTGTCTCACAATGGTTTTCCACCTTGCCCCGTTGTCCCTATTTTAGCAAATGACATTGCACCCACTCAGACATGCATGTTATAAACCAGAGGACCTTTCACACCCCTCTTTCTTACCTCACTGGCAAGTCATAGTGATTGGTAGAGTTTACTGGATGCTTCCCGTGGTCCAGTCTCTGCAGTAAGGCTGAACGGAGGGGCCAGGCCTAGCCAGGGGAGCACCCCAGTGGTGGGTTGCACTTTTCACTCTGATATGTTCCTGTAATATGATCATTTTACTGGATAAGTCAGCAATTCCCAGCACAGACCTGGCACCGTGCAGGCATGTCATAATTACCTGCGGGATGGTGGAGTAGATGGAAATCTTTCTGTGAATATCCAGATGACAGCAGAGCTCCACACACTTAATATGATTCTTGCCTTGCATTCTCATTCTCTCTCTTCATTTCTGTCTCTCTATCTCTCCCTGTCTCTCTCTCTCTATATATATATATATATTATATATATACATATATATAATATATATATTATATATATATCTGTCTATATAACATAAACGTATAAAATATATGTAGAAAGATTTATATATGTGTGTATCTATAGGTTCATTTATATTTATTCAATACTGTTTATTGAGTGCTAACTAAATGTTTACATAAATATATTATAGAACTATCTCGATCACTTAATTTCCCTTTTGAATTTAATATTTCGTAATATCCAACTGAAAGTGACAGTACCCTTTATGACAAGAACGATCTTCAGCTAAGTGGTTTAGACACTAATGTAATAGTCATACTAATAATATACTTACATCTGCCATACTTACAGAAGCCAGCCTAAATTAGTCAATAGTTTGAGAACACCGGATTGAGCCACTTTGGTGAAAGATACAAAAATGCATCACATATCTGGAGGGAAACTGTGAGGAGAAGAGAGTTCTTGTTCTGCTTTTAGAGACTTCAATTCTGCTTTTCAAGGATTAAAGAGAGCCAGTCACCCTGAGCAGGATGGTTCATGCACTAGAAGCAGCTGGATAGGGCAGTTTATGACTATGCATATACATGAGCTGTGGATTTGGTTTCCCTCATATACAGGTTAATTAAAAAAAAATTACACAATATTACATTTGCTGTCTTGTCCTAAAAACATGGCTAATCCAGCCCTGCTGGGGCAACCTTCCTACATTGCTACAATCAGCTGGAGTAGGCCGAGCAGGGCATTGGCTCTCCCCTCCAGATCACGGCAGCCCCATCATGCCCTGCTGAACTACATCGACCTTTCACCTGCCCTGGCAAATGTAGATCTGAGATCAGCAAACTCATTCTGTAAAAGACCAGCTGGTACATATTTTAGGCTTTGTAGGCCATGCGGTCTCTGTTGCAACTGTTCAACTGAGCCTTTGTAGTACAAAACAGTCATGCACACTACATGAATGAGTGTTGCCACGTTCTAATAAGGCTTTACCCGTGGACACTGAAAACAGAATTTCATATAATTTTCATGTGTCATAAGATATTCTTCCTTTGATTTTGTTGTTGTTCAACAATAAAAAAGTATAAAAAGGATTCTTAGCTCCAGGGCCTTAAAGAAACAAGTGGCTAAATGTGACCTGTAGGTTATTGTTGGCTGATGGCTCAAAGGACTGGGGGACTCAGAATCAGACTAAACTACATATAGATGCATTATTTATATAAAACAATTCATGTGCATGAGATATAGCAATGATACCAGTACTGGGCAAACTCAACCCATAGCTGAAATAAACTTTAGTCCAAACCCCAAATAGACACAGGCCAGCAAGCGCAAAGGAAAATGTGGTCAGAGAAGACATGGAAGCATTGGTGACTCTGGCTGATGGCCACCTGTAGGTAAGGTGTGGGTCCAGGTAAGGTAGAAAGAGCTGGATGGTGCTAGGGTGATCAAGGAGACCTTCCTCCACCCCATGTCTGGAGGACAAGAGAAGACAAGGCTCATCTTGTGGCAAGAGAAGGAAGCGGTTTCTTGAATCCAACCCATAACCTTTCTACAGCAATTACGAAAATGGAACATTGCAAGATTGACTGGGAAATTGTAACAACCTCATTCATTCTGGTCTCTTCCAGCAAGATAGCAATTAAAAGACGATCTTTAACGAGCAGTTCTCAAGGAGTGTCCCTTAATTATGTTCCCAGGCTTTGGCAAGTTTAATTGTATGCATTTCTCGCTTCTGTTAACCTTAAACATAACACGAGACAACGCTACAGAGCTGACTCTCTACCCTGTAAGGCCATTTTGTTTTAGGCATCTGCAGCCCTAGCATTTCCAGGGGGAGCATTAGGACAAACTGAGGGCTGTTAACATTACCTTGAAAGGGAAGCGACTGGAGGAGAGATTCTGCAATAATGATCCAAGTCTTCAGGAGTAGATTTGCTGGTGTCTGTTTCTGTACCCTGGGGACAGTTTCTATCATCATGGGGGTCCACACTGAATGTCAGAAACAGCCACCAGTGCTTGATGTACTTAAACCCTGGTCTTGATCAGATTTCGTACACTTCAATGTAAATCAGATTTTGTTTGCCAATTTTCTCACCAAGAGTTTGAGACACTAGACGTGAGGCAAACAATGTAGCTCTGGAAGCAAAATAAATTTACCCTATTTCAAAGGAAAACAAATAAAATGCCAGACAGGTATGTTCAGCCACATATTTTTACCTATAAGACATACATAGAAAGAAGGTAGTAGTGACAACACCTATATGGGGAAAAGTTACGAAAGCCTTCCAAAAAAAAAAAAAAATCTTAAAAGTTTACCTCAAAAAAAATCATGGATTCCTATAACCTGAAACCATAAAAAATATTATTTTAGGGGAGGAGAGTGGGGGGTGGGGGTGAATGGGTGACGGGCACTGAGGGGGGCACTTGACGGGATGAGCACTGGGTGTTATTCTGTATGTTGGCAAATTGAACACCAATAAAAATAAATTTATTATTAAAAACTATATTATTTTAAAATTAAAGATGAAAACCAGGGCTAATTGAAAAGTATGATATGCACATTTATTATTACAGAGAGTTGTAGACAAGTTATATACAATGGTTACCTCTTTTGGACATCAAAGAAAATACCCCCATGTGGATATTTCACATATGTATATACGTGCTTATTCTACGTTAAGAGAGAAAAGGTTCTGAGTCAAATATTTTTTTTAATATCACAATGCATTTAAATTAATCCTGTTCTTTTTCTGTACTGATCACTGGGTATCAATGATCCAAAGGTATAAAACCACTTGAGCACATGATTGAGAGATGGCAGAAAGGATGACTCTACCAGGCATTATTAGATGTGAAAATGTAAATTAGATGCATCCGATGTTATCTTTCCAGAAACAAGTTTCTGAATCAGGTATCCATCATCGTGGGACTCCAATTCAAAGACACTTGGACCCCAATTTCCTGAAATAAGTATGGCGAGGGCCCAAGAAGGGCTTCAGTAAACCCAACTCTTGGAAACACTTCACATTCAGGGTCACTTTTCTAATCCCACAAATACAACTAGATGTTTGCAAGGGTCTTTCCAAGAACATATCCAATTTCCTTTGACAATTGGTTGCCCATTCTGGTATTCTTTTATCCAACAAGTTTCTTCTGAATTGGTTGGAAGCATTCTTCTAAATCTTGATATGCATTGTAAGGTAGATGTTTGCATTATTAGGACCACCACCCAAAAAAAAGGCTGTCAGGTTTTATTTCCCAGTTATGTATTGTTCAGAGCACTCATTCTCTGGTTGTTCCACATTTATTAAACTTTTGAAAACGAGGAGAAAAAAATATCTTTCTCTCCCACATGATGTACTCTCTATAACATAAGAAGATTCCTTATTGATTATTTGAATGTGCAACATTTTCAGTAACTAGTTAACTACAAAAATCCAGGCATCATTTCTCAGTAGGGAATACCCAATTTCATTCAAAGTGTGCATTAGAATGTGAAATCTCACCAATAACTACTTATATATGAACCTGTCCAAATACTCTATAATAAGCTGGTTATGTGGCATGTTAATTTAAAACACACGTTCTCATTGACAGCTATAGCCTGAATGTCAATAGTATACAAATTAAGTATTTCTAAAACCATATTTGACACAACAGGCAGTGTGCAGGCTGAGTGCTTGCCCAAGCAGAAGATGCTGGTGATTCATGGGGCAGGTTATGTCAGAAACCACTCTATTTTAATTTTTGTTGTCACAACATCTAAATTTTCCAAATTCTGAGTTGAAAATACATTCTGTCCTCAGCTGTCAAATGGTTCGGAAGCCCAGATGAGCAGCAGAAAAGGCTCAGTGTTGACTCAGAACTAGTCAGCCCTGCCTCCAACACTGTCCGAACAAACCTGAGTTCTTAAAAGAGTCCTAGATGGCCCACAGACAACAGTGCCAGAGGAGGGTGGCCCAAACTATTCTAATGCTTATTGTAGGGTCACTGAGGAAACAACCATTCAAAAATTGGACATTCATTGTTTTGATTTAATTTATAAAAAGTTAACTGAATACACCTTGGGTCTCGGCTTGGCTTCCTGTATGCAGCAGATATCTTGCAGATGTTCTCACTTTGTCCACGGGGTAGCTCTGATAGCCCAACCCAGTCCCAGTCTTCATTGTCCCTTCAATCTAAGCAGAAATCACAGAGCTGACTGGTTGATGGAATGTGAATCTGGGCTTTGGTGACCATTCTGCTCCCTACCTCAGGTTTCCTTCTATTTGCATATTAACCTAAATCTTTCTGGACAGACATTACAGGATTTAATTATCAGCAACTACATTATTAATACTACTAAGGAGAATTAGTATTTATCTAGAACCTACAACATGCTGGTAAAACGTCACTTTGTGTTTGAGTTCATTTCAGCTCCACAGCAACATACGTGATAGTGTTATGATCCCATTTTGAGGATAAAGAAGCCAAAGGACAAGAGTGTCTAAGTAGCTTGCACCGATTAAATAATTTACCCGGCAATCAGACCATCCATCTCACACAGAACCGAAGTGCAGCACATGGAGCATGCCCGTGAGCTCAGGTTCTCAATGCTCAGGGGCCCAGCTCACTCGCACATCTCCCTGGGTCACCACAACTGGGCAGCAGAAGTACATGCAAGCCAAGCATGAGTCAGACAGTGTTCTTGACAAGGCAAGCACAGTGCATGGCACTCATAAGGCACCATTAGTATGACTCTTACTAGTGACCATAGTGTCCTGTGGGTCTGCATGTCTTATCTGAATGTCCACTGGAAGCAGAGGTAATAAGGACTAGAGAGAAGGACTGCCACTCTGCCCTTGTAAGATAGTCGGCCAACAAGTCTGTATCGGCCCCTACTCTATGCAAAAAGCTGCAGGGTGGAGAAGATAAGCCTACTCATCGTTGCTGCCACTTGCTCAGCCCTTACTGCATGCCAGGTGCTAGTACAAAGGTCATAGCTGTGAGCTACACACAGGAAGTTTGGTGTCAGCACCTCCGTGATGCAAATAAAAAAGCTGAGCCCTTCAAAGATAAGTCCGTCACCTCTCAGCGAAGGCTCTCGCTGGCCGACTGGTCAACCAGATGTGGCAGCAGAGGGCTCCCTGCACAGGTTATTACTGTGTCTTTCTAACAAAGAGTTGCCCATCCCAGGAGGGCACATCATGCTCTCTGTTGTGGGAACAGTCAGTGAAATTAGAAAGAAAAACACAAATATAAGCCAATAGCAGATAAGGCAATGTGTGGTGATAATATTAAAATATTCCCTTTAATCCTTGCCCCCATGTGACGTATAATGATGTCTACACTTTCAGATATTGTGTGTATATTTAAAGTGTCCTTGCTGTAAATAATAAAGCAAGCCAGAATATTACGTACGATTGTCCTAACACTTGTATCCGATATGTGAATCCACATACACATACCAAACACAGCCCATTATGAAGCTGAAATGGGAAAAGAGACAAAAAGATAAACTTGGGCAGGGATTGTTATATGAGGGTTTAAATGGGCAGAGTTGAAATTTTAGAGAAGAAATTCATCTGTCACTGAGTTTGTGTAATAATACACAACTATGCTATGCTAGTGGGTCACTCCTCTGTCATCAACGGTTCCCTACCCAAACCTAGGTCATGAGTGTGACCGGGAGAAATGTGACTGTGGCCCATGCCCTCATCTGGGGGCTGTGTGGTTGGCGTGCTCAGATTCACAATCCCAGCCCCATTGTAGTGGATTAAATAGTGATAGGGAGGCATACTGAGTAGGTGTGGTGACCCTGAGGAGACAAGGGATGAAGAGGCAGGTTCCCAGATGTCCGAAGAGACATGGAGGCCGTCGGTGTCCATTGAGGACAGCAGCTTGGGGAGGGGCCGGAGCCTGCAGGATGTGTGGGGCCACGGAGTAGACAGTCAATAAATGTTTCCTGAGTGACCTGTAGACAAACAGCCAACAGAGAAGGGAAGGAGGGAGCCAGGCAGGTGAGCAAGGAGCAGCTCACTTAGCGGGCAGGTGACGGGCTCCCGGCCCTACCTGCACACACGGCATCCATCCGTGTGAGGGGAGAAAGCAAGGTCCCTTTGTTTTGAAGACAGGAGGGAGAAGGATGGAGCGAAGTTGAGAGGGTGCGCACAGCCGCTTTCTGGTGGTGTCATTCCTGAAAGAAGGACTCTCTCCAGCACCAGATTGCCGGGCACTTGCCTGTCTCCATTTTTGAAGGATGGTTCCTCCTCGGAATCCACAGTACCTGCTGGTGGTTGACCTTTCGCCTGCCTGTGTTAGGGATTGCCAGGAATACGTCATGCGGCTGTGCTCTTTTGTCATCATCTCAATGAGTGATAACGCAACGCTGCCTGGGATATCTTGCTCTCTGCTCCACCTGACGTGGGATAGCACGTGTCCCTTTCTTCCCCCCCTACCC